>NW_023661550.1:153084-155584 GCF_015228065.2 Penaeus monodon
ATATATATATTGTGTGTGTGTGTGTGTGTGCTGTTGTTGTGTGTTTTGGTGTGTTATACATATATTAGTATGTATTGCATTATTAAATATTAATATATATATAATTATATAATATATATAAAATATTTATATGTAGGTATATATAAATTTATATATATATATATATATATATATTTCTATATGATATATAATTCCCGGGACCATAGAAATTTCGGCTTTCATCCCGGGGGGGTTTAAAATTTTTGCTGTCCTTTCCCAGGGTTACAGGGAGTCATTCTGGCTGAGAAGGCAGGGACAGAATGTTTGTACTAGCTTCAAAGGCGGAATGGCAGCCTCAGAAGTCAACAGCAAACTTACGTTAGGTGGAAGAACTTCTGAGAAGGGAGGTAGTGACTCCTTAAATTACTTGGCAAAAGGGAAAATGGGAACCCACTGCTGAAAAATGCCAGATTTAATGCCCAGCAACGAATCAAGAGCAACGGCGAAAATGGAGTTTCTACTGCTTTTGGGAGGATCCCTCGCCCGGTATGGATTGCCCATGTGCGGCAGGGGGACACCACACCGTCATCAAGCTACTGTTTGCAACAAAGAACCATTGAGAATGGGAACATGGAATGTAAACAAATGAGTGAAACAGGAAAACTAGAGAGTGTAAAACAAGAAATGGATCGATTAAAGATTAATACTAGGAGTGAGTGAAATGAGAGGGACAGGAGCAGGAAAGTAATTAGTGATGATAAGACCATAATATTTTCAGGAGGCGAAAGATGTCATCTTTTTTGTAGGGGAAACTACTGGACAAAGAAAGATCAAAGAGTGTGATTGGATTCTGGGCTATTTCTGAAAGAATCGTGTTGGTAAAACTGAAAGGGCAACCTTTTAATCTATCCATCATTCAGGTAAAATCTCCAACATCAGAGCATACAGATGAAGAAATTTAGGCATTCTACGAGGATTTAGAGAAGGCAAGAAGGCAATGTGAATCACAGGAGATTATTTCATCATGGGAGATATGAATGTGAAGGTAGGAAAGAAGAAAGGAAATATTGTTGGACCACATGGTCTTGGAACACGAAATGTGAGAGGAGAAAGATGGGTGAATGGTGTCAGGAAAATAACCAAGTGATTATAAATACCTGGTTCCAACACCATCCTACAGGGTTTTATACACATGGGTAAGTCCAGGTGATAGAAGTTGTAATAAAATCGATTACATTTAAATCAAGGTTCAGGAACGCAGTTCAACAGGTAAAAGGGTACCCAGGAGCAAATTGTGCAGTGATCATGTACTGCTAGTTTGCCATCTACGGGTTAAGCTCAGGAAACAAAAGAAACCAAAAAGTAACACCAAAAATTAGGTTGGGGAGCTCAAACATAATCCAGAAAGGACAGAACAGTTTAACGGTAGAAGTTAAAATCGCTATAGTGCATTGGAGACAATGTGAAACACCAATGCTTGGGTTACTTTTCGAGACCCCGTTGTTGAGGTAGCGGAGATTGTTCTACCGAAGAAGAAAAAAGGCGAAACAACAATGGAAAACAGCTGAGATACTTGACATGATGGATAGAAGAAGGGCTGCAAAGCAAGAAATACAGAGAAATACAAACAACTTGATATGAGCATTAAAAAGAAATGCAACGAGGAAAAGAAACATGGCTCAACAGCAAATGTGAGCAAGTTGTGAGCTTAAAGAAAAGGATGCGAGGAATATGCATCAAGAAATCAAGGGAAAATTGTGGGAGGGAAAGTGTGCGTTTCAAGTGGATGCTAAGAACAAAAGATGGAAGTATAGTCCTGGAGAAAGAAGACATCATGAGCAGATGGACAGAGTACATCGGTAACTGTTTGAAGAGGAAGGAGGAGGAGGTCTGCCATCGGGAAAGAAGTAGATGGACCAAGCATAATGCAGGAAGAAGTACAGTATGCACTTCATAAAATGAAAAATGATAAGGCTACAGGACCGGACAACATAGCAATAGATTGGTAAGAGAACTAGAGGGTTTGAGTTAAAAAAGTAACTGAAATTGCAAACAACATCTACAACACAGGTCTCATTCCAACTGCCCTCAGCAAGTTATGTATTTATACGCTCCCCAAGAAACCTGGAGCAAGTGAATGTGAATTCCACAAGTTTAATGAGCCACATTACAAAGTTGTTTCCTAACGTTTTGCTCAATAGAATGAAGACCAAAAAAAGGGGAAGAAACATCGCAAGAACAAAATTCCACATGAAAGGAAAACGGACTCTGAGTGCAATATTTATGTTGAGAATGTTGGGAGAAAGAGCGATAGAAGTTCAGACAGACTTATACCTATGCTTCATTGACTATAGCAAAGCATTTGATAAGGTGAAACATGAAAAAATGTTTAGAATGATGGAAGCATTAGATATTTAAAGGGAAAAGGGCTTACAACTGATTAGGAACTTACGAACAAGTGCTGCCATCAAAAAAGACGGAGAAATAAGTGAGTGGACATCAGTCAAGAGAGGTGTAAGAC
>NW_023661550.1:160584-163084 GCF_015228065.2 Penaeus monodon
TCTATTGGCAAAGAGTGCTGCTGGAATATAGCGGTCCCAGTCCTTTGGATGTTCTGAACAGAGCTTCTTGACGATAAATTTTAGAACACCATTAAGTCTTTCGACGGCACCATTGCAACATGCATGATATGGTGATGTATACAAAGCTTTAACGGAGAGTAGACGGTGAATTTCGCTCATAAGATCAGACTTAAACTGGGATCCCCGGTCAGACATTATTTCCCTCGGTATGCCGACGCGAGAGAAGATTTCAACCAAAGCTTCGGCAACCGTTATAGTAACAACAGGATATCTAGTGGCATAATCTATTAGTGTTAGGATATACTTATGTCCCCTTTCCGAACATGAAGTAATTGGGCCAACAAGGTCTATGGCTACACGAGAGAATGGCACTGATATGACGGGGATCGTTTTCATTGGCACCTTCCTTACGCTTCCTCTAGCTGAAAACTTCTGGCATTTAGGACACGAACGGCAAAACCTTTTAATGTCAGCTCCGGCACCAGGCCAAAAGAAGTAAACAAAAATCTTACTGGAAGTTTTACGGTGAGAGAAGTGTCCAGCCGTGATGGCATCGTGAGCAAGGAGCATTACATCAATGCGGTATTTCGCGGGAACCACCACATGTTTCGCTCCTACTTCATAGTCATTTTGGCTGGCTATACAAACCCTATACACTAATTTATCAATCACCTGGTAGCTTATAGAGCGACCTTTGGTTTTAATTACATCACCATTCATAATCTTGTCGCGTATGGCTCTTAAAGTAGTACAGGACTGTTGTTCTCTGGAAAAATCATCCTTATTGATACTTAACTTAAAGAAATCAGGGCAAGAAAGGGCATTAGTTTTAGTGTTGCTAATTTTTAATGAGCGTGTTTGAACATTAAGGGCAACTTCACCATTACTAAAGTTTGCATAATCAACCTTAAGGTCGGATGAACGTAGCTTTTCTCGGCTTTTACAGTGTTAACGATATCCTCATGTTATGCTGAGGGTGCGGTTTATCAGAAGGCAGTTTAACGCCAGGAATGAGGCCTATTAAAACATCTGCAAATTTAATTGGCGCCGCGATCGTGTTAACCCAACCAATGAAGAATTTGCTTTGTATCAGACATCTCACTCTGGGAAAGATACTAGGGACACCAAGGAAATCGTATACCTTAGCTGCTTGACTAAGTTTAAATCTAGAAGGAACCAATTTTTCATTTACGATTACGCTAGAGCAACCTGTATCCAAGACTACTTTAGCCAGTTTTTCTCATAATCTTCCATTCGGATCAGACACCCTATTAGCTGGCACAATTTCTGCTTCGAACACAAAATTTACTTTGGCTTCGTTAGACTTGTTTAGTTTGTAATTACGGGGATTGTCGGGACACTGGGGACGAATATGGCCCGATTTTCCGCAGCCTGACATTTAACTAAATCTGCGTTTTCTCGTGAAAAAACAAGCTTGGCAGATGTGCGGGGTTTAACTTCACGATAATTATGCGCTCCGCGATATCGATCGGCCGCTTCTGCCACGTCATGAGAAGTGCTGTAGCCACGTTCCTTCAGAAATACCCTCAGGTCATGACCGCAGTTCATTAGTAGTTGCTCAATTACGAGAAAATCGCACAAAGATTCATAGTTTTTCTGTACTTTACTCATGCTTAACCATCTTTCTAGATCATGTTTCATTCTTACGATGAGTTGAATATAACTCTCCTTATCCTTGATTTTACTCTCCCTAAATCTTCGGCGGTATGAATCAGCATCAACAGTATAAGCTTTTAGCAAAGCTTCTTTCAGCTTACTGTAGTCCGTAATACTCTCGTATGGCAAGGATGTGTAGACTTTCAACGCGCGGCCTCGCAAGCACGACCCTAAGTATACGTGGTAATCATCTCGTCTCCACTTATAAATGTCTGCCAATCTCTCGAATCTTTGTAAAAAGCTATCCAATTCGTCTTCTCTGTCAGTAAATAAAGGCAATTTAAATCCCTCCAAGTATGGCAGGCCTGCTGAATTACTCGAAACTTCCTGCGCTCTGTTTGAACCCGAATTAGCTCTTAAAAGTTCATGTGCTCGTTGCTTTTCCGCTTCAACGCGTTGTTTGTCAGCTTCGGCGCTTTCTAACTCTAGCTTTCGGAGTTCCCTTTCTGCAACTCTCTCCTCTCTATCAACCCTTTCCTTTAACATTTCTTGTTCCTTTACAATGAGCTTTTCCGCAGCTTCGCCACTTAAACCAAGTGCTCGAGCTCTCTCGATAATTTCAAGGAGTTGCGCCATTGTAAGAATTCTAAATACAAATCAAAACAAGTCGTTGGAAGCCGAAGAAAATGAACGCATTAAAACCCTCAAGACAAGAAAGCAAGGAATTGCTTCCACAAGCACGGTGTACCACAGTCGCAATGTTATGAATCGCCAACTGATCGCCCTAATTACGAAGAACTGTAGGAAAGCTCTTTAACGTAACTTATGAATTCTGAATGAAGCGAGATACAGCTTCCGAGTC
>NW_023661550.1:168084-169096 GCF_015228065.2 Penaeus monodon
TGCCAAGCTTTGTTTTTCACGAGAAACGCAGATTTATTAAATGTCAGGCTGCGGAAAATCGGCGCCATATTCGTCCCAGTGTCCCGACAATCCCCGTAATTACAAACTAAACAGTTCCTAACGAAGCCAAAGTAAATTTTGTGTTCGAAGCAGAAATTGTTGCCAGCTAATAGGGTGTCTGATCCGAATGGAAGATTATGAGAAAAACTGGCTAAAGTATCTTGGATACAGGTTGCTCTAGCGTAATCGTAAATGAAAAATTGGTTCCTTCTAGATTTAACTTAGTCAAGCAGCTAAGGTATACGATTTCCTTTTGGGGGTCCCTAGTATCTTTCCCAGATGAGATGTCTGATACAAAGCAAATTCTTCATTGGTTGGGTTAACACGATCGCGGCGCCAATTAAATTTGCAGATGTTTTAATAGGCCACATTCCTGGCGTTAAACTGACCTCTGATAAACCGCACCCTCAGCATAACATGAGGATTATCGTTAACACTGTAAAAGCCGAGAAAAGCTACGTTCATCCGACCTTAAGGTTGATTATGCAAACTTAGTAATGGTGAAGTTGCCCTTAATGTTCAACACGCTCATTAAAAATTAGCACACAAAACTAATGCCCTTTCTTGCCCTGATTTCTTTAAGTTAAGTATCAATAAGGATGATTTTTTTCCAGAGAACAACATCCTGTCTACTTTAAGAGCCATACGCGACAGATTGAAGGTGATTAATTAAAACAAAGGTCGCTCTAAGCTACCAGGTGATTGATATTAGTGTATAGGGTTTGTATGCCAGCCAAATACTATGAAGTAGAGAGCGACAAACAGTGGTGGTTCCCGCGAAATACCGCATTGATGTAATGTCCTTGCTCAGATGCATCACGGCTGGACACTTCTCGTCACCGTAAAACTTCCAGTAGATTTTTTGTTTACTGTCTTTTGGCCTGGTGCCGGAGCTGACATTAAAGGTTTTTGCCGATTCGTGTCCTAAATGCCAGAAGTTTTCAGCTAGAGG
>NW_023661550.1:174196-181696 GCF_015228065.2 Penaeus monodon
CAAAAACGCGTGAAGCGGAAAAGAAACGAGCACATGAACTTTTAAGAGCTAATTCGGGTTCAAACAGAGCGCAGGAAGTTTCGAGAAATTTCAGCTGGCCTGCCATACTTGGAGGGATTAAATTCCCTTTATTTACTGACAGAGAAGACGAATTGGATAGTTTTTTACAAAGATTCGAGAGATGCAGACATTTAAAGTGGAGACGAGATGATTACCACGTATACTTAGGGTCGTGCTTGCAAAGGCCGCGCGTTGAAAGTCTACACATCCTTCCCATACGAGAGTATTACGGACTACAGTAAGCTGAAAGAAGCTTTGCTAAAAGCTTAAAACTTTGATGCTGATTCATACCGCCGAAGATTTAGGGAGAGAAAAATCAAGGATAAGGAGAGTTATATTAAAACCCATCGTAAGATAAAAACATGATCTAGAAAGAGGGTTTAAGCATGAGTAAAGTACAGAAAAACTATGAATCTTTGTGCGTTTTTTCTCGTAATTGAGCAACTACTAATGAACTGCGGTCATGACCTGAGGGTATTTCTGAAGGAACGTGGCTACAGCACTTCTCATGACGTGGCAGAAGCGGCCGATCGATATCGCGGAGCGCATAATTATCGTGAAGTTAAACCCCGCACATCTGCCAAGCTTGTTTTTTCACGAGAAAACGCAGATTTAGTTAAATGTCGGGCTGCGGAAAATCGGGCCATATTCGGTCCCCAGTGCCCCGACAATCCCGTAATTAAAAAACTAAACAAGTCTAACGAAGCCAAAGTAAATTTTGTGTTCGAAGCAGAAATTGTCCCAGCTAATAGGGTGTCTGATCCGAATGGAAAGATTATGAGAAAAACTGGCTAAAGTAGTCTTGGATAAAAGGTTGCTCTAGCGTAATCGTAAATGAAAAATTTGGGTTTCCTTCTAGATTTAAACTTAGTCAAGCAGCTAAGGTATACGATTTCCTTGGTGTCCCTAGTATCTTTCCCAGAGTGAGATGCTGATAAAAAAGCAAATTTTTCATTGGTTGGGTTAACGCGATCGGGGCGCCAATTAAATTTGCAGATGTTTTAATAGGCTCATTCCTGGCGTTAAACTGCCTTCTGATAAACCGGGCACCCTCAGCATAACATGAGGATATCGTTAACACTGTAAAAGCCGAAAAAAGCTACGTTCATCCGACCTAAGGTTGTTTATGCAACTTTAGTAATGGTGAAGTTGCCCTTAATGTTCAAACACGTCATTAAAAATTAGCAACACTAAAACTAATGCCCTTTCTTGCCCCGATTTCTTTTAAATTAAGTATCAATAAGGATGATTTTCCAGAGAACAACAGTCCTGTACTACTTTAAGAGCCATACGCGACAAGATTATGAATGGTGATGTAATTAAAAACAAAGGTCGCTCTATAAGCTACCAGGTGATTGATAAATTAGTGTATAGGGTTTGTATAGCCAGCCAAAATGACTATGAAGTAGGAGCGAAACATGTGGTGGTTCCCGCGAAATACCGCATTGATGTAATGCTCCTTGCTCACGATGCCATCACGGCTGGACACTTCTCTCACCGTAAAACTTCCAGTAAAATTTTTTTTTACTTCTTTTTGGGCCTGGTGCCGGAGCGACATTAAAAGGTTTTGCCGTCGTGTCCTAAATGCCAGAAATTTCAGCTAGAGGAAGCGTAAGGAAGGTGCCAATGAAAACGATCCCCGTTTATATCAGTGCCCTTCTCTCGTGTAGGGCCCTAGACCTTGTTGGGCCCAATTACTTCATGTTCGGAAAGGGACATAAGTATATCCTAACACTAATAGATTATGCCACTAGATATCCTGAGGCCGTACCTCTTAAAAATGTTGATACTATAACGGTTGCCGAAGCTTTGGTTGAAATCTTCTCTCGTGTCGGCATACCGAAGGAAATAATGTCTGACCGGGGATCCCAGTTAAGTCGATCTATAGCGAAATTCACCGTCTACTCTTCGTTAAAGCTTGTATACATCACCATATCATGCATGTTGCAATGGTGCCGTCGAAAGACTTAATGGTGTTCTAAAATTATCGTCAAGAAGCTCTGTTCAGAACATCCAAAGGACTGGGACCGCTATATTCCCGCAGCACTCTTTGCCAATAGAGAGACCCCCAAAAAATAGTTTAAAGTTCTCCCCCTTTGAACTTTTGTACGGACGTAAAGTTTCGCGGTCCAAATAAGTATACTGCACGACCTTTGGACAAATGATGGCATTTATAACGAGGTAAAAACTACATACCATGGGATGCAGGCAGCATCCCTGCCAATATTAGTAGTAAAAGTTACAAAGCATACTACAAATTTAAAAAGTAGACCCCCGTAAACTAGAGATCGGAGATGAAGTGCTTTTTTTTTGTTGCCTACAAGCACTAATAAATTAGTTATGCACTGGCGTGGGCCGTTATCCTATAATCCGTCACGAAAATGGTGTAGATTATATTATAAAAATGCAAGGTAAAGATAAATTGTTCCACAAAAACATGCTAAAAAGATACTTTCGGCGGGAAGATAATAAGGAAAAACAGAAATGCAAAATGTAATTCAAATTTGTGTTGAAGAATTTCCCCGTGAACGGCACCCGTGAAAACCCGTACACCTTTAGGTAACTGACAATAATATTTTAATATTAGTAGTGAATTATCTTTGAGTCAGTTAGGGAAATGTCTGTTTTGCTAAATCGTTACACAGACGTAATAAGAGATAAAACCAGTTCTTACTCAGACGATAAGACATAAGATAAAAAATGACCTCTACTGTGCCTATAAATAAGAAACAGTATCCAATTTTTTCTCAACTTGAAACAAGAGTTTAACAAGGAAGTTGATAAAATGTTGGAACTAGGGCTTATGAACCCTCTGAATCCCCGTATTGCTCGCCTGTAGTGCTAGGGAAAAAGAACGATGGTACTGGCGTGTTTGCATTGACTTTCGGGCTATTAATAGCTTATCCGATTTTGATGCTGAGCCCATGCCTACGACTGAAGTTGCTCTAAGTAACTTTTCTCATGACGTTTATTTAGTGAACTTGATCTATGCAAGGCATATTGCAAGTCCCATTGTCAATGATTGCAAAATTTATACTGCATTTGCTACCCACAGAGGTTTAATGCAGCGGAAAGTAATGCCATTTGGATTGAAAACTGCGTGCGTACATTCATAAGGTTAATGCACAAAGTGTTAAGCGGCTTATCTAATGTAGACTGCTATTTTGACAATGTCGTGATACATAATAGTAATTGGGATAAACATTTGGGGATGTGGAAAGAGTCTTGTTAAGATTTAAAAGAGGCATGGATTGACTGCTAATCCTTCTAAATGTATTTTGGGTATTCCAGAATCGAGTGCCTTGGGGGTATTATTTGGACATAATTGTATTGCACCCCTTGAAGAAAAGGTAAAAGCTATTAACTCTGCCTTACCCCCAACAAAAAAAAAAACTTAGGTCCTTTCTCGGTGCTACTGGATATTACAGGAAGTTTATACAAAACTAATGCGAGTACTGCAGCTCCCCTTAGGGTCTGTTAAGAAAGAAAAGCAGTAAAAAAATTAATTGGAATCAACAATAAATTGAGAGTTTCAAGTCTTTAAAACAGGCTCTCATGTCTAACCCAGTACTTTGTTTGCCAGATATGACTAAAGTCATATCTTTTTATCTTCGTACAGATGCCAGCAACACTGGGGTAGGAGCAGTACTCTTACAAGAAAAAGAATAATTGTAAGATGCCCATTGCATATGCAAGCAGGAAACTACTTGACCGTGAGGTAAACTAGCCACTATCGAAAGGGAATGTCTGGCTATTGTATGGGCTATAGAAAATTCAGAGGTTTACCTGTATGGCAAGGAGTTTTTCCTACAAACAGACCAAAAGCCACTATCTTATTCTTCAGCATGAAAAAATTGAAATGGTAGATTAATGCGATGGGCTTTGGCATTACAATGCTATTCTTTTTCTATTGAATATTAGGGATAAGATAATGTAGCGCGGACTTGTTAAGTCGCTGTCTGTATAAGGGGTGTAAATAGGGAAACACCACTGATTAGTTAAAATCCCTAACTATGCAGTTCAATTCCTCGCCGCGCAGTCCTAAAAATGCCTGCGCTTGACTGCTGGCTCGAGCCCGAGAAAACGCCCATATCGCCTTGAGAAGTCAAACGCAGGTGACGTAGTGTGTGTGTGTGTGTGTGTGCTGTGTTGGGTGTGTGTGTGTGTTTGTGTGGTGTGTGTGTGTGTGTGTGTGTGTTGTGTGTGTGTGTGTGTGTGTGTGTGAATAGATATATATGTATATATATATAAATATATATATATATATATATATATTATATATATAATATATATATATATATGTGTGTGTGTGTGTGTGTGTGTGTGTGTGGGGTGTGCGTGTGTGTGTATATGTGTTGTGTGTATACAAATATGTATGTATGTATATACATATATTAAACACATACATACATATATATTTCACACACACACACACACACACACACATATATATATAATATATATTATTATATATATATAATATAATTTTATATACACATATTGATATATTTCATATACATATAAAAATATATATATATATTATATATATATATATATAATATATAGATATATATATATATATATAGATATATATTTTATATATATATAAATATATATATATATATATATATATATTCTGTAAATGGAATGCTCTTTTTGTAACAAAGCCTGTGACTGCCTCACAATAATTCGCAAATAAAATCTGTAAAAAAGTTTGGAAATATCATAATGCTTTTTGCTCATATTGTTTGAAATATGTGGTATTTTTCGTAAAAGAAAATTAGAATTGATGCAACTGGCCACTTCAGTACAATAACGATAGCAAGACGACAACGTTTAATCTCAAATCAAAAAATGCATATTGTAGGGAAATAACAGTTTCCATTGAATCTATAAATGTAGAACATATTATTTTGAGAAACTAAATTATGAATCAATTATTATTTTGTCTACAAATGTAAATCGTAAGGTTTTTTCACCTGATTCATAGCTTCTGTGTGCCTTACTCATGGAATCTATGAATTACATATTACCACAATTACTTAAGGCCCCTTCTTAAGTAATTGGATAATTTGTCATTCATAAATAACATGGTAGGTCACGCAGAGACAATGAATCAGGTCAGAAAACCTCACGATTTATATTTAAAAAGTAATATTTTGCAACACTGGATAAAAAAAAATATTTTTCAAACATATGCTCAAAATCCTCCTATATCATCTACACATCATCCCCAACCTTTTTTTTTTTTAATTTTACCTAATTTGTTGCATTGCCTTTGTTTCTGATGTATTTAAGAGATGTATTCGTTCATATGGTAGCAATGAACCGCAACGCCTGGCATTGTGGGTATTTCCGTATCATGGACATGAATGAAAGACTACTACAAAACAATTTCTGAAGGATATCGCAGAAATAATGCTGCATCACATTTCATGTAGCCGTTACTTTCTATATCCTAAAGCTAAAATTAGACAAATCTTATTGCCGATCTCGTCACTAATTTCCCCTTTTGATATGTATCTTCGAGATGATAAGACAAATGCTAGTTGTGGTCTCTCTCTCTCTTCTCATTCCTCTCTCTCTCTTTCTTTATATATATATATATATATATATATATATATATATATATATATAATGTTATAAAATAGTATATGTATATATATATATATATATATATAATATATATATATATATATATGATATATATCTATATATCTATATATATATATATATAATATATATATGCATATATATATATATATATATATATATATATTATATATATATATATATATATATATATATATATATTATGTTTGTGTTTGTGTGGTGTGTTTGTGCATGTATGTATGGATGTATGGATGTATATATGCATGTATACATGCATTTATAGATGTAAAATGTACATATATATATATATATATATATATTATATATATAGATATATATATATATATATATATATATATATATATTATATATATATATATATATATATATATATATATATATATATATATAAACTAATAAGGATATACATGTAATTTGCGCACGCACACACACATACAAAAAAAAAAAAAAAAGAAAAAAAATTTAAATATATAATAAACATACATACACTGACACGCACATTATATATCTTCTATGTGCCCTGTCCTTTCAGGGCGTTGGCGATCATGATTTTCCATCCCATTCTGTCCGTTGACAACTTTAGCAGTTCTAAGTCACTTCTGCCCATATTGAGATCTTTGTTCAAGCTGGTGATGGACTTCTGCCTTTGTCTACCCTGCTTCTCTTTCCTTCTATCTTTCCTGTTAACACTAAGTTTTCCAATCCTTTACATTCATTACGTGTCCTAAAAATTGCATCTGTCTTTTCCTGATAACTTCATCAAGGTTCTTTTAACCCCTGCTCTTCTTAAAACTTCTTCATTAGTAACTCTTTCTGTCCATGAAATCCTGAGCATTCTTCTGAGGAGCCACATTTCTACTGATTTTATTCTTTCTTTCATATTTTCACTGACTGTCCAAGCATCACACCCATAAAGCAAAACTGACCACACGTAACATTCTAACACTCTAACTTTGTTTTTTACTTTCAACTGTCTGGTTTTAAAGACAGCACTCATCTTGTTGAAGACTTCCTTGCCATACCAATTCTTTTTTTTTATTCAGTTACACTTCTTCCATCTGATGTTATCAAACTACCCCAAATATGTGAATTTCTCAACATTCTTTACTTCTTCACTTTTGATATTGAAAGAGCATTGGTGTTATATTCTTCTTTGATATCACCATACATTCCGTCTTTTGATGTTTATCTGAAGACCTTTCTTCTCACATTCAGTTACAACCTGTTCAATATATTTTGAAGATCTGTTTCCTTTTCTGCTATTAGTACAGTGTCATCTGCATATCTTAAGCTGTTAATATTGACCCCTCCAACTTTCACACCTGGTATGTACTTATCTCCCTTAAAATAATTTCACTATACAAGTTAAACAGATCTGGTGATAATACACACCCTCGTCTTACACCTCTCTTGACTGATGTCCACTCACTTATTTCTCCGTCTATTTTGATGGCAGCACTTTGTTCGTAAGTTCTAATCAGTTGTAAGTCCTTTCCATCAATATCTAATGCTCCATCATTCTAAACATTTTTTCATGTTTCACCTTATCAAATGCTTTGCTATAGTCAATGAAGCATAGGTATAAGTCTGTCTGAACTTCTATCGCTCTTTCTCCCAACATTCTCAACATAAATATTGCACTCAGAGTCCGTTTTCCTTTCATGTGTGAATTCTGTTCTTGCGATGTTTCTTCCCCTTTTTTGGTCTTCATTCTATTGAGCAAACGTTCAGGATCAACTTTGTAATGTGGCTCATTAAACTTGTGGAATTCACATTCACTTGCTCCAGGTTTCTTGGGGAGCGCTA
>NW_023661550.1:204196-214196 GCF_015228065.2 Penaeus monodon
TTTCCTGTAAGCGTCTCTCCCGTCTAGTAACTTCCTTCTTGGCGTAATGCACTGGGTAAGTGATCATCATCAACATATGGGCAGTAACACCGCACCAACACCATAGTTAGACCATCAGTCCTGAGGGCGAAGGGATATTAATATCTGGCAATTTCAGAATGGGTTTAGGTGGTCATATACTGCTTAAGCTGCTCAAATTTGTTTTCAATTCTCATTACTCCAAAACGAAAGGTTCTCGAACATTCCCTTCTGAGCATAAAATTTTCTGATAGGGGACTTTGTGAGGTTTTGAAACAGAAATTTGTTATGAAACAAGGTCCTATAAAATGAATCATCCCGCGAAATTTCCTCAAAGCAAGCCTTCCTTAGTCCCTTAGGTAAGGGTACTTTTAAGCAGTGCCTCAATCTTATTGTACTTGAAGGTTTAAGCTCTGGCCATTAACAAGAAATCCCAAATATTCAACTGAAAGGAAAACAAATCTCAATTTTGACAATCTGGCTGTCCAAGTTGTAACTTCCTTAAAACGCTTGCAGGACATTTACTAATGCTTTCATATGGTCCTTCATGTACTACCATATATGAAAATGTTGTCAAATAAAAGAGCATGTGTACTCAGTCCAGATAATCTAATCTCATGAGTCCGGATATATGTGCACCTGCGGTCACTAAACCAAAGGGGAGTCTCCCGTGAATTCCATCAGGCCTCTGTGTGTAGGAAAAGATGTTTAAAGGCATAGCCCTTTCCTGAGTGGAATCTGATAATATGCTTTCGTCAAATCTATTTTCCTGAGAGTATCGTGCTCCTGCAAACTTAAACAATTCTTCCTCATAGTACAAGGATGGTTCAGCGTGAAAACAGTGATCGAATTAACTTGCACGAAAATCAATAGCCATGCGGTATGTACCAATCAGTTTTCTCAACCATTCTACTTGGGAACAGTAGGTGAAGAGGACATTCTTATAATGCCATTGTTCATATAATTTACTACTTCTCTCTGTAGTGAGACGTGGAAGATGACGTGGGATCGGGTATCTTTTTAGCTCTTATAATCTCAGTGGAAAGTTAATTCAATATTATGTTTTAATCAATGAAGTGCCACTCCTGGTATATCAGAAATATATCTGTTACACGAATTAATTAAACTTTTAATATATGCTTTCTGTAAAGGACTCAAATCTGGTGATAATTTTGATAATTTTAAGTCGAAACTTTTATCGGACGCTACTTTACCATCTGTAGTTAGGGGCAGTTTCATCCATTCCCCCGAATCATTCTTCCACAAGCACATATGGACTGTCCTGGAAAGGTTTCACATAAACCACATTATTTACAACATCCGTTACTTCACTCTATGCTGTGTTCTACTTTATGCTTCCTGCGGTAATATTTCTTAATAAGTTCACATGATAGAGCTTGGTAGTGCATTCTCATCATTTAAGTATTTACTTGTTCTTTGTTCCAGAACGGGAATGGACCCCTCCAGGACATCAATAACTTGTTTGCATATCAGAAGTAAAACTAAGACCTCACACCTTTCTTAAATGTCTCTCTGTGACTTTAGATCGAAGTATGACCGATTATCTGGATGAACTGATGTCGGCATTCCGAGCAGCATTTTTGGCGCAGTCAGCTAATTTATCTTTCATTCTATAATTATATTGATACGTAGAACGCTGGTCCTCATTTACACTAGAATTTTCCCATAAATCTCTCAGGACCTGACAGTGGACCCCCTCACAGTAACGAACCATACAGCGTTCGAAAGGAGGAAAAGCCGCGGATCGCCGGAATTTCCCTCAATGCGAAAACGAGTAGTATGAGATACCGATTCCACTCCTTTGTTTTTTTTCTACACACACTTTCTCAAGCACGCCTTCAGTGTACTGTGGAATCTTTCCTATCCTAACCGTTACAACTCGGGTGTTAAGGGTTGGTAAAAAGGGGTTTTTATAACCGAGTAACTTGTGGAGTTCACCCATTAATTTGGAGTAAATTGCGTACCTCTGTCTGAGAGTATCTCCTAGGAATGCCTACTCGAGAGAAAAATCATTAGTAAAGCTTCGGCTACAGACACTACCGAATCATGTCTTTTAACGGGAAGCATCAGGGAACCCGGTGGCAAAAATCTATTAATGTTAAGATGTATTTATGACCCTGGGAAAGATGCCAGAGTTTATTGGTCCGACATAACGATCGCGACACGAGAAAAAGGTTCAGTTCACAATAGGTTAATGGCTGCAATGGGGCTGGCTTTTATCCTGCCCTTACTGACATTCTCTGGCACTTCTCACAAGATCTGTCAGTATCTTTTGATGTCAGCACACATTCCAGGCCAAATAGAATTTCCCTTTCTTTAATTTCTTCTTACGAGCGAGAAATACCCTGCAAGTGGACTTTCCATGTGCAGACTGAGAATTAGCTTCCCGCAGTCAGCAGGTACAACCAAGAGGTTTTAAACAAACCCTCTCACAAAAATCTAGAATTCACACAGAGCGGTAGAAATCAAACCATTCATTACCTCAGACTTGAATACAGAGCATCCGCGCAATGTTTTCCGTTCCCCAGATTAGCTTTAACACCTGACACTACAAAAGATGGACAAGTTGACTGGAGTTTTGAACGAATTCCGAAAGGTGTATATGAGAGGTTCTAACTTCGGGTAATACTACTATAGGATTGACTCTCTTAATTTTACATGATCTAGTTCAACTGCTTGAACAATTCATCATAACATTAGTCTTTTGCAACTGGTACAGTACCGGTATAGTTTTTCAATATGTTATACACAGTTGAAACTGCATAGAGTTATTAGTACAGTATCAGGGTTATATGATCTTTGACACCTGGAATGTTTCCCAATTAATACAGAGCAAACTTGATTGCGCCCTTACAGCTTTAACCCATCCAACATAATATGTGCTCGAAATGAAACATTTTTGACCAGAGGGAAAGTAGGTCTTGTAACGCCCAAGATAATCAAAAACATCAGTCCACTGGACATGAATGTCAGGTCACAGCCGGGGTAATTGTATTCAGACAACCATACCACAAGAACAGCCGAATCTCGGAGGATAGTTGAGACCAAAGAAACCATTGTGGTGCCAGAAGGTTACGAATTTACGAGGCGAGTTGTCATCAAACGAAAGTTGACGTATAACTAGACTGTTGTTTGAAAGCAAAGGTTTTTTTAGGGCAACGTGTTTTGATTGCCCCGACTTCACCACAACCATGACATGTTCTTTAGGTCTCGGGGCTTTCCCTCCTCATCTTCTTCTGGAACCAACTGTTGGGTCTGCACCATCCTCTTACCTCTGTGTAGACCGTGGTTCGCTTTCGGGTAAGTCCATTTAGTCGAAGCCAAGTGTCTGCAAACCTCGCACTTCATCAAGAGTAGAGACGTTGTTCGCTTTCCGAAACATGCGAATATCTGGGGAAACGCAAGATTTTAGCTGGTCTAAATATCATAAAGAACGTAAATTCTCATAAGAATTTCTCTAACGTTTGTTTTACTGGCGTCCACCAAAATCGAACATCCTTCCTAAATAATTACAATTGTTTTTTTAATGTTTCCCCGGTTTAATTTTAGCAGTGGCGAAAGTCCACTCTGTAACTATCTGAGTTTTAGCAAAACTATCAAGAAGACATTTTTTTTAATAGCTCATAATCTTTAGTTATCTCAGGTGATAAACCTTGTATAAACATCTACTGCTTTCCCTGTCAAGGCTGCCTACCCTCACACGGCATAACTTGTCCCCTTCTTTAAATTCAAAAGATCAGCCACTCTTTCAACCTTATTAAATACAAAGAAATGTCTTCAACTATCATGAAACACAGGCAAGCCTAGGGTCTCACAGTATCCTCAACCGACACTGGGGTGGAATGGAGGCATCATTATTGGCACGGATTTTTGTCATTTCAAGTTCGTGAGCGAGTCGTGCTTTCTGGTTTTCGAACTTCTATCTGTAATTTTTGTAACTCACCTCTTTAGCTCTCTCCTTCCTGTAGATATTTTGCTGTTTACTCACATAATCGGACAGAGTATCAACCTGAGAGTCCTAGGGGCCTCTGCCTGCCTAAACCAGTGTCCTCAAAATCTGCCATCACAAAGAAATTGGTTAACTTGTAATTAAATTATCATACAAAGTACGGTACGGAATTACATCTTAGAACAAATTCTCATCTCCGGGCCCTAAGGACGATGATGGGAAAGGCCTGGAAAACCTGGCTCCCACGAAAACTAACGATAAATAAGGTTCGCAACCCAAGACTACCAATCCTACTCACTGCGCCACTTGTGGATAATTAGGTTCTTATTAATTGGGATTGGTCTAGTCTCGGGTTAAATCTAAACATAATTCCATCCTCATACATTTATTACACTCCAAAATTAGATAGCATTTCACAAAAATGATTGCACATTCCCTTTTTCCATTTTTAACTAAAAAAATAATAGTTTGTTTCATTTCTAGTATCACTTCCCCTGCTTTCCGTTGAACTCCTTTTCGGCCACACTCTAACAGGACAGGATAATGAAACGGGGGAATGAAGGCGCCTCTCTGTTCCCGGCCCTTGACAGAAGTAGGTCCCTATATGGAGATAACTCCCCCAAAATCAATTAACTTTACGACATTTACCTAATTCTAAGTAAATATTAAATTCTACGAGCACATATGAAGCCAAAATAAAGTCAAAATAAAGTCAGACTTCTCCGTCCATCCCAATAACAAATTTATTAACCTTTACCATGTATGGATGTCCAAGAGCGACTAAAGACAAAAATCCCCACTTAGTGGCCCCCCTTGGGCCCTGTCATGGATGGCCACGTCACAAACCCTTTTTTCTCGCCACTGAAAGAAACTGAACACCTAAAACCCACAACCATCTATGTCCGAATTTCAGCGCTGCTTATTTGTCCACAATACTTTCTAAATTCTTCCGTTACATCTTTTAAATCGTAATGTCTTTTCCCCCACTATATTGTTGGGGTGTTGTGTGTGGGGTGTGGGGTGTGGTGTGTGGTGTGGGGTGTTGTTTTGTGTTTTTGTGTTGTGGTGTGTTGTGTTGGTGTGGGTGGGTGGGTGGGGGTTTGTGTGGTGTGTGTGTGTGTGTGTGTGGTTGTGTGTTGTGTGTGTGGGGTGGTTATGTGTGTGCGTGTGTGTGGTTTTGTGTGTGTGTGGTGTTCTAGCAAAAAAAAAAATTTTTATTATAAATATTTTTTGAAAAATATTTTTATTTTTATAAAATTTATATATATATTTAAAAATAATTAAAATATTTTTTTTTTTTTTTTTTTGATTTATGCACCAAAGGGTGAAAAAATACATAGAAATACAAAAAGAGACAAAAAAACAGGGGAGGCCAACAGCCGGCCCCCGCACACGTGTGTGTGTGTGTTGTGTGGTTTTGTGTTTTGTGTGGGGTGTTTTATTTTTTGGGTTTTACTTATAATTTATTATATATATTATATATATATATATATATATATAAAATATATATTTTATATAAATATATATAAATTTAATTATATTATATATATATAATTAAATAATATATATTATATTATATATATATATATATATATATATATATAATATATATATATATAATTTTATAATTATAAAAAAAAAAAACATATATATTATAAAATATATATATATATAGTTATATTATAATAATATAATTTTTATATTTATATAATATATTTTATTATATATATATATAATATATATTTTAAAAATTGGCTGAAAAAAAGCTTCAATGTATGTATAGCATATATATTTATAAATATATATAATAATTATATATTATATATATATATAATATTAATTATATATAAATTTTATATATAATATTATAAATATAGTCCGCTGGCGAGTGGTTAGAGCACGGACCCACCTAGGCCTGGGGGGGGGCAGGCCCGGCCAAAGTTGTGCTGGTCCCCAAGCCTGGTAAATAAGAAATGATTACCCAAAAGGTAACACCGGCACTCTCCGTGGAAAGGAATTGGGAACTGCAATTAAGTATCATGCTGTGACCACGGCGGCTCAAACATCAACCCACCTAAAAAAAAAAAAAAAAAAAAAAAAAAATATTAATATTTTTGTTTTTGTGTGTGTGTGGTGTGTGGTGTGTGTGTGTGTGTGGGGTGTGTGGTGTTGTGTTTTGTGTGTGTGTGTGTGTCATGCTGTGACCACGGCGGCTCAAACATGAACCTACCATAAAAAAAAAAAAAAAAAAAAAAATATATTATAATATAATATACATATAATTAATATATATAATATATATATATATAATATATAATTTATATATATATATATATATTTTTTATTATTAGTACAAAAGGTTTTAATATATATATATATATATAATATATTTATATATATTATATAATATATATATATTCATAAAACACACACACACCTATATTTATAAATATTATATAATATACATATTGTGTGTGTAATATATGTTATATATATGTATATATAAATTTTTTTAAAATATGTTAATATTTATTAAATAATATATAATATTATTTATTAAAAATTTTTATATTTTTAAATTTTCTTCGGGTTTTCCTTTCCCCTTTTTTCCTTCACCATCCTGCACAATTTTTCCTTTTCTTTCCCTTACATGACAAAAACTTTAATTTCCTTTTTTTTGTGTCCCTCGGGTTTTATAATTTATTTTCTCACACTTCATCATTCGTCTTTTTTCTTAATCGAACTAGATACGATGGCAAGTTCCTTGGCAAGGAACTTCACTGCGATTGCTTATTTAGCCACTGGTCGGTGGTGCAAGCCAGCCAAAAGTCAGTGCTGCTCTCAAGCCGGATAAGTAGAGAGAATGATTACCTAAATGGTAACACATGCACTCTCTAGTGGAAGGAACTGGGGACCCTACCACGTACTCACTCCAAGAGGCATCACAGCATGGAAAACTGCAATAAAAGTATCATTGCTGTGACCACGGCGGCTGTCAAACATGAACCCTAAAAAAAAAAAAAACAAAAAAAAAAAAAAAAAAAAAAAAAAAAAAAAAAAAAAAAAAAAAAAAAAAAAAAAAAATATATATAGATATTAGATATATATATATATATAATTATATATCATCATCATCATCATCGAATAAAACGGTATGCTCATGTTTGAGCAAGCCGAGCCGTGGACCTCTCCACCATCCTTCGCCCACTCAAATCGATCTTGTGCGCCCTTCTGCCACTTTGTACATCGACAAACACGCAAATTTATCTTTGATGTTTTCGCTCCAGTCTTGTCTTCGGTTTGCACACCCACACTATCCTCTGTTTCCCATTCCATTCCGTCAGCAAGTCTTTCTCAATACTTTTTACTTTTCAATCAATGACCAATTAAACTTTAATTTTCCCCGTTCAAGATGTCCAACAGCCGGGTTCTTACAATTTTATTTTTCTCAAACCACTCATCATTAGTCCCTTCGCTCTGTCGAGCTAATAAGCAGTACTGTCTATAACACCACATTTCAAAACTATGACCCTCTTTCTTGTCTATCTACTTCAGCACCCTAACACTCAGTCCATATGATGCAATTTTGTTTGTGACAAACTAATGGTTCAAATACACCCTCAAGCTTTGTCCATAAGTAATGCTTCGGTCTTTCCAGATGTTATTGAGAGCAAACTATGGCGGTTCTTGGCAATGGGTAATTCTTCTTTTTACTCCGGTGAATCATCATATGTATTAGTTAAAACGGCTCCAGATAAGTGAACTTCATTTCACATTTTCCACAATCATTCCATTGATTGTTAACATGTCATCATTGCTCATTGCCGGTTATCTTCAATCTTCATGATCTTCGTTTTCTTGGCATAGAACCAAGCCAGCCTTTTTGCTTGCTTCTCTAACGTTATCTAGTAGTTGTTGTAGTTCAGTGATAACGGCTGGCACAAAACTCTATCATCGGCGTACCTTAGATGATATTTTATCCTCCAACATCTACAGTTCCTTTCAAAATTCTCCAGAGCCACTTCTCATAAATTGCTTCAGGAATAATGTTAAAGAGGTGCGGACGACAGAACGCAACCCTGTCGCACTTCCTGTTTGACTTCTGTTAACCATAAGTGGTTCTTACAGTTGCTTGTTGTTGGTCATACATGGCTTTTATTAGTTGGATGATGTGTTTGGAAAACTAATCGTTCATATTATTCCAGAAGGATATCGTGATCAACAGTATCAAAAGCCCTCGAGTAAATCGATGAAACCACAGGTATAGGTTTTTGATGTTCTATGTTTTCTCTATGATCAAATTTTTAGATTTAGAATCTGGTTTTGTACCTTTTCCAAGGGCGAGAAACGCGGCTTGTTCGTCTGCAAGTTCTTCTCTTAAACTTCAAACTTCATTCTTTCAGAAATAATTTTCAACAAAATTTTGCCGCTCCTGCTGATATTAATGCACACTGTCCTGTTATTGTTGCATTGGAGTGCGTCACCTTTTTAGGGTTATCGGAGTAAAGACTGATTTTTACCAGTCTATGGCCATTCTGTAGAAGAAGTATTCAACACGTTTCGCCAAAGATTCCTTGATTAGTTAGTGTTATTCATACGATTCCCGGGCTCTTGTTATTCTTTAATTCTTTTTATGGCTTTTATAACTTGTCTATCAGTGGTGGTGGTTCATCTTCGCTTGTCATTGAGTCTAATTAGTGTTCGTGTTAGATCTTTATTCTTTTTGTATAGGTTGAAACAATATTGATTCCATACTATCTTGACTTCTTTGCCCATCACAAAAACACGTCCATCTTCAGTTTTGATAGTGTCCATGGTAGGTTTAAATTTTTCGTGTTGATGTTTTCGTACATCCTTGGTTAGAATTCTTTAGTTGTCTTATTGAATCTATAGAAACAGTTTTTAATTCTTCTAGGCATTGTTCATTTAAATATCTTTTCCTTAATTTGTTGGCAATAATCTTTGATTTTTTGTTATTTTCGGTTTTTGTAAGTGACTTTTTCAACTGGATTATTGATACCTTTGATTTTAGCATCTTCTGTTTCAATTTCACGTAGTGTCTTTTCCCAGATATCCCAGGGGGAATTTGGTTGTTTTCTTTTTTTTTTTTGGCGATAGTTTCTTACTCAGTGTCAGCAAGAGTTCTTTTCCATCTTCCCACAACCAGTTGGTCTGTTTATCATCTCGACATTGATTGAGTATAAAAAATTGTTTGACACTGTAATTCTGTAATGGTACAAGAGTTTTGTAGTCGAGCTTTAGAGGGTGGTGTTGGGACGCTCCATCTTGAGTCTTATTTTTAAAGTCGATAGTTAGTAGTTGGGGTCACTGTTGCAGTCGGGCACCTAGGTATTGTCCTGGCATTTTTTTATGCAACTTTCCATTTTTGGTTCAGCACAATGTAGTCAATTTGTTGTGTGTTCTTTGTCTGGTTGAAAACACGTGTACAAGATTATTTGTACTACAGAATTCAATAAAACTTCACCTCTTTTCATTTATATCTCCAAAGACCGAATTTCCACAGGTTTTGTCATTTTTCAGATCATTTTTGGCCTAACTTTGGCGTGTTGAGGTCCTCCCATGATTACTTTTACATTTGTGTTAGGGGAATTGTGTCTAAAGTTTCTTGGTGAGTGTTATAAAAATTTTACATTTCTTCATCACTTGCAATGTGGTCTGGTGCCGTAAGCATTGTATATACTAATGTATGAGGTTGTGCTTGTTTCTGAACTTTTAAAATGCAATTCATTTATTGGGCTGTACCATATTAGTGTATTTGCAGTTTTTTTTCGTGAGAGAATCATAGCAACTCCGTGACTATATTTCCTTCTTTCTTTGCCTGAAAAAAAGAAAACTGTCTTGTTTTCTTTAGGTTTTGAAACTTCCATTTACTTTTCCAATGGTCTCACTGATTCCTAGTATTGAATGTTTGTATCTATCATTCGTCTACAGCCAGTATGTAATTACCCATCTCTTTCATGTTCCTTACGTTTCCAGTTCCAATTTTTAATG
>NW_023661550.1:251611-257876 GCF_015228065.2 Penaeus monodon
GCGTGTGTGACTGGATATATATATATATATATATATATATATATATTATATATATATATATATATATATATATATATATACATTATATATATATATCTATCTATTATATATATAATATATATAATATATTATTATTATATATATTATGTATATATGTATAATATATATTTATATAATATAATATATATATATATATATATATATATATATATATATATATATATATATATATTTTATATATATATTATTTATATATATATACATTATATATCTATTTATATATATATTATATATTATCTATCTATCTATCTATCTACTATCTATCTATCTATCTATCTATCTATCTATATATATATATATATATATATATATAATATATAGATAGATAGATAGATAGATAGATAGATAGATAGATATAGATATATGTAATGTATATATAGAAATAGATATATAATGTATATAAATATATATTTTATATATAATATATATTATATATATAATATATATATAATATATATATACATATATACATATATAATATATATATATATATATATATATATATAAAATATATATATATATATATATATAATATATATATATATATATATATATAATTGCTACGCCAGTGGGTCTTTGTCTCTGTGCGCAACATGTGTTAACATGAAAAGGATGACCTGGGCATGTGTTAACATGAAGGGACCTGGGCAAACATGCAACTGGCTGTGAGCGGAGGAGCGGAGGAACAAGTCAGGAGACGCAGTTGGGTGCTGCTCCTGTGAAGACCTTGTGTGTGCCCTTGTGACCTGATATATACTTTGTGTTGCCCTGTTATAAGCTGTATCGTGCAGTGTGACATGCTGGTTTCCCCTGTATTGTGCCTATAGAAAAGTGTACGGGTAAATAACTTGTTAATAAAGGAAAGACTGTCATTTCTGTGTTTATTTCGTGCCTGCCTCTCCAGGTGGTGTTTCCCCTCGTGGTGTTCTGGGACGCTGTGGTGCTCGGTGCCTCTTGGAGCTGTTCAGTGTTCACGACCCTGTGAATAGCACGCCGTCTGCCTAGCCTGCCTTGTGTTGGTGGCAGAGAGACGAGGCGGTCCAGAGATTGGCTGCACTGTGGTAGTTACGGCTGAGCGACTGCACCTTGCCCCCAGGACAGAGTCTAGAATCCGGTGTCGACTGTCAAGAGTGATGCATGGAGTAGAGGGCCTCGTGGAGCCCATCCAAAACCTGCAGCTGGCTGATGGCATAGCAGTTGGGCGGAGCCTTGTTGGACCAGGGGAGGGGTTAGTTACAGTGGTGGTAGCCAACTTCTCCGATAAGGCCCAAGGTGCCAGCTGGTGCAAAGCTGGGCACTTGTGAGGAAGTGGAGCGTCCAGAAGAGTCGTCGGGGAGCGGGAGTTTGTGTTGGTGGTGGGACTTTGCCTGACTTCCTCGAGGACTTGGCGCACCGGAGCGCCGCTAACCTGACGGAAGCACAGACAGAGAAGATACGTCACACCCTGTCTCAGTATGCAGATGTGTTTAGCAGGGGTGACTTGGACCTGGGCCGCACAGGATTGGTGAAGCACCACATTAACACCTGAAGTAGTTTGCCCATCAAGAGCCCCCCCCCGACGTATTGCACCAACCAGACGAGAAGAGATGCAGCGCACTGTCAATGAGCTGGTGGCACAGGGGGTGATTGACGGTCAGACAGTCCATGGTCATCAGCGGTAGTCCTGGTGAAGAAAAAGGACGGCACACAACACTTCTGTGTGGACTACCAGCACTGAATGACATGACTATCAAGGACTCATACCCATTGCCGAGAATTGATGACACACTCGATGCATTGGTGGGGGCCAGGTGGTTCTCCACACTCGACCTGAAGTCAGGTTATCACCAGGTGGAGATGGCGGAAGAGGACAAGCCAAAGACTGCCTTTTCCTTCGGGCAAGGCCTGTGGCAATTCAACGTCATGCCCTTTGGTCTATGCAATGCCCCTGGTTGTTTCGAGCGTCTGATGGAGAGGGTATTGGATGGCCTGCAGTGGAAGACGGCACTTGTCTACATTGATGACGTCATCGTCTTCGGGAGCACCTTCGAGGAGGAGCTGGAGCGGCTGGAGGAAGTACTACAGCGGTTGAGGAAGGCCAACCTCAAACTCAGCCCCAAGAATGCTCGATGTTCCAGCATGAGGTGCCATTTCTGGGGCATGTAGTCTTGACTGACTACATGCCCCACAGAAGGTGGCGGTGGTGGAGAAGTGGCCAGTTCCCACCAATGTGGCAGAAGTCAGGAGCTACCTGGGCCTGTGCACATACTACCGCCGCTTTGTACAGGACTTCGCCAGTGTAGCAGCTCCTCTCCACCGACTTACACGAAAAGGGGAGTGCTTCCAGTGGGACGAGGCGTGTCAGTCTGCATTTGACAACCTGAAGAAGGCCCTGGTGGAAGCACCAGTCTTGCCCTATCCGGACCCGAAGCTCCCTTACCTGTTGGACACTGACGCTAGTGCAGAAGGCATCGGGGCAGTTTTGTCACAGATAAAGAACGGGAAGGAGAATGTCGTGGCCTACTACAGTGCCAAGTTCAGCAGGCCTGAACGCAACTATTGTGTGACAAGGAAAGAGTTGCTGGCGGTGGTGAAGAGTCTCAAGCACTTTCACCCATACCTCTACGGTGCCGAGTTCACCATCCGGACTGACCATGCTGCCCTACAGTGGTTGAAGTCACTGAAGGTAGCAGAGGGTCAGCTGGCAAGGTGGTTAGGGCGCCTTGAACAGTACAACTACCACATCGTCCACCGCCCGGGTCGTGTCCATTGCAGCGCTGACAGCCTGAGTCGACGCCCGTGTGAGGCTAGTTGCTCACACTGTGTCCAGAAGGACTCTGATCCTGTGTGCCTCCGTCTGCAGGTGCTGGAATGCGCCACTAAAGGGGATGATGAGTGGCGTAAGGCACAACGTGAGGACTCTGACCTTGCTCCCATTGTCCGGTGGCTTGAGGCTCTCAGTGGACGCCCCAGTTGGGAGGCCGTGGCTGCGGAGAGCTCCACCACAAAGTGTCTGGTGGACCAGTGGGAAACATTACGAGTGGATCAAAGCGGTTTGTTAGTGAAGCGCTGGGTGCAGTTGAGTGAAGTGGACAGTGACACGTGGGTAGTTGTAGTACCCAGAGCCATGCGTGCTGAGTTGCTGAGGGAATTACATGCTGGTGTTACCAGTGGCCACTTGGGCGAGAAAAAGACCCTGAGCCGTCTCCGTCAACGCTTCTACTGGGTGGGCATGAGAAGTGACGTGTCTGAGTGGTGTAGAGCATGTGATGTGTGCAGTGCAAAGAAGGGCCCCGCTAGAAAGAACCATGCCCCATTACAGGTGTACTGTGTGGGAGCACCCATGGAACGGGTGGCAATAGACATTGCTGGTCCGCTGCCTCTCACGCCACAAGGAAACCGATACATCTGTGTGGTAATGGACTATTTCTCAAAGTGGCCTGAGGCATATGCACTACCCAACCACGAGGCAGAGACCGTGGCTGGAGTGTTAGTGAATGAATTCATTACCCGTTTTGGTGTGCCTTCTGAACTGCACTCTGACCAAGGCCGTGAGTTTGAGTCACGAGTGTTCCATGAGTGTTGCGAGCTGTTAGGGGTGCGCAAGACACGGACGACACCCCTCCATCCACAGTCCGATGTGGTGGAGCGGTTTAACCGTACCCTTGCTCAACAGTTAGCCAAATATTGCAGGGAAAGTCAGGAAGACTGGGACGTCAAGCTGCCCCCATGCTCATGGCCTACCGGTCTGCTGTGCATGAGGTAACAGGCCCGACTCATGTTTGGCCGTGAGCTCAGGCTACCAGTGGATTTGGCCACAGGGCGGCCACCCGACGTGAACTTGCCAACTGTCACATCCAGCTATGCAGTGGCACTGCAGGAGAACCTGGCGGAGGTGCACCGACGAGTGCGTGGCAAGCTCAAGGTAGCCGGCCATGCCATGAAGGAGACCTATGACCGGCGCATGAGGGAAGTGAGGTACAACATAGGTGACAGAGTGTGGCTGCATAACCCGCGTCGGAAGCGAGGGCTCTCGCCGAAGCTACAGAGCCCCTGGGAGGGGCCATACACGGTGGTAGCGGCCCTCTCTGATGTCAACTATCGAATTCGCAGAGGGCGAAAACGACCGTCTGTTGTCCACGTGGACTGGCTGTGGCGTTACCATGGGCCAGGAAGCTACTCCTGGGGCCATGGTGAAAAAGAAGATGAAGTTAGCCCCAGTAGCGGCGATGAGGACGTGGCAGACGCTGACCGAGATGAGGACGAGCATTTGGATGGTGAGGGCGATGCATCAGACGTCAATGGTGACCATGAGCAGTCTTGGGACAGGAGATACCCCTCTGGGTGCCACTGCCAATCTACCGCCGCCCACACCTCCTCCAGAGCGACCCCAGTGAAAGCGAAGAAAGCTGGATGAAATATTTTTGTGTTTCTGAGAACTGAATTTATCTAAATTTTCTGTAGTTTGTTTCAGGTTTAGATATGTCAGAGCAGACGGGTCGTCTGCTTGATAGGGGGGGATTGTGCTACGCCAGTGGGTCTTTGTCTCTGTGCGAAACATGTGTTAACATGAAAAGGATGACCTGGGCATGTGTTAACATGAAGGGACCTGGGCAAACATGCAACTGGCTGTGAGCGGAGGAGCGGAGGAACAAGTCAGGAGACGCAGTTGGGTGCTGCTCCTGTGAAGACCTTGTGTGTGCCCTTGTGACCTGATATATACTTTGTGTTGCCCTGTTATAAGCTGTATCGTGCAGTGTGACATGCTGGTTTCCCCCTGTATTGTGCCTATAGAAATGTACGGGTAAAAAATCCCCCTGTATTGTGTTAATAAAGGAAAGACTGTCATTTTGTGTTTATTTCGTGACCTGCCTCCTCCAGGTGGTGTTTCCCCTTGTGGTGTTCTGGGACACTGTGGTGCTCGGTGCCTCTTGGAGCTGTTCAGTGTTCACGACCCTGTGAATAGCACGCCGTCTGCCTAGCCTGCCTTGTGTTGGTGGCAGAGAGACGAGGCGGTCGGCTTAACATATATATAACTTGCTGTCTCAGGCTAAACTGCAGGGGATCTCGGAGCAGCAGGAGCCCCTAGAGGAGTAGATTCATGGCCCATTGGTGCCTGGATATGCCCTGGCTCTGTACCAACTCCTGCCCTCAGCCCCATGGGGCCAATGGGTGGCTTTGAGGAGATAGGCATGGCCAGTCCTCCTCTCCCCAGATATAACTCACTGGCAATAAACCATAGAAATTGAAATGCTGGGGGCAGGTACTGCCCCTCTTGACCAGCAAGTAAGGTGGGCTGTGGGTCCCATTGGGAGGGCGACTGCTGGGGCACAGGAGGAAGTGGTAGTTACTCGTCCTGCCTATATCCCGGGGGCCACCACCCAACCCAGTGTGGGGCCTGTGAGGAAAAGTCCAAGGGAAACCCATAGGCAGACGTTGCGCCCGACAGCCTGCTGCCCTCTTTATATAAAGTAACATCAGTGTGGGTGGCAGAGGTGGTGTCCATCCTAAGCGACTGCCCAAGGTTTAACCTCAGGCAGGCTGTCTGAACATCTGCTCTTTATGGCATGATGATTATTTACCTCTATATTGAGGGAACTGATGCCGTTGGGCGTTGAGGTGGAAGGCCTTTCAGAGGTGAGAAGACCTGGCAGTGGCACAATTAGTCTGGGTGGTTACACCTAATACTGGTTGGGGTGAAGCAATGGTCAACATCTCTAGGGAGTAACCATAACCATCTCCAGCTAACTTCAACCTTCGTAGTGGAGGTTACTCCACCCTTTTGTTTTTGTGTTTCGTTTTGCTGTGTATACTCCTATCAATGTCTGCAAACTCAATAAGCATTCTATGCATCTGTAGCAGACAAATATCCCTAGTGAGGCATTCACATTGTACTTCAATGTAGTAGTCAGTTGTGATCAAGCTGACCATAAGGTATCTGTTGGTCCCCTGGGTTTGGGAACTGATCTCAGCAGCGAGGACAGCCTCCTTCTCTAGGTCTCAGATTGAGGAATTCTGGTCCTGGTATCAACAACTCAACACGCATTGCTGAAATGGTACAAGCAATACGGATACTGCGGCCAAGATCAATCACAGCACTTGCCACACTTGCTGGAGGATCCTTCAAAGCTGCAAGGCTTACTGGAGTGTCGATATTAGTGACGACCCCCAATAGACTGGTTGGGGGGCTACAATTTAGGCCATTTAAATCCCCTGTCTGCCCAAA
>NW_023661550.1:262976-265476 GCF_015228065.2 Penaeus monodon
ATTTTTTATAACAGGGAAACGATTACTTGCCCTATTAATCAAGACCTCACAATCCTTTCAAATGTAATTTCGACGTCCGTTGAGATCGCATGCAAGGAAGCCGATCCGGGGGAAATTAGCTCTTTCCTCGTGGTCCTCCTTTTTTCCTGATTATTTTGATTTTTTCAGGAATTTATGTGTGCATATTTCTTTGATTGTTCTTATGTGTATTCATATATGTATGTTTCTGTCGAATTAAAAAAAAGTTTTTTTCAATCAACAAATGGGAAGCAAACACTGAAAGAAAGAAATACTTTGAAGATATTCTAATTTTACATGATGAGTTTTCATATCTGAACTAGTTATGATAAAGCTGTGTAAACCTTTAAACATTGACAATTAAAATTAAAAAGAAAATAATATTAATACTAATAATACTAATGATACTTATTATAATATGAACAATAAATTTAACCAGATGAAAAACTATCCTCCCTATGATAGGTACAAAAAAAAAAAAAAAAAAAAAAAAAAAAAAAAAAAAAAAAAAAAAAAAATGAATTTAAGAGAAAATGACGTCTTATCAATACCCTTGGCCAAGGTCGGTTAAGGCGAGTCGTGGACTAACCCCCCCCCCCCCAACTGACGCCCCTGGTTGCTACATAGACACCTGATATTCAGGTGACTTCACTACTTATTTTATTGTCCTATTTTGCTGCTAGAGAGAAAGAAGAAATAATCCACTTTATGTTTTCCCCTTAACTATCTTTAGATAATTTTTATCGGCATTTAAAATTTCCTGGGTCATACACTGGGACCCCACCAAGCTCTTCACCGCCTAAGAATGCGTAATTGGTGGTTTTGGATAGGTTTTAAATACGAAACTATAATAAAACTAAAAATCAATTTCTCTTGATCACGATCCGTCAGAAAGTTTTAAATAATTATGGTAACGAAAACAAATTTTTAATTATAAAGAAATATACAAAAAAAATCATTTCTGGAATATCCACTGCCTGACGTGGTAATAATGTAACTACTATGTAAACTTTTTGTTGAAGAAAAGTTCTTTTACATACGTCCTTGTGCAGTTTTCTCTTTGCTAAAGTTTGTTATGTTTGTAACTGTAACGAATGCATACATTGAAATAACTTAAAAATCACATCTGTTTTAATAAATGCTTGATTTCAACCTATAAGCTTTTTGATCCTCTTTATGATAAAGAAACAGGGCAGAATACTGGATACCTCCCATGAACAGTACTTTCCCCTAGCAATCACTGCATAAAATAATGAAGCTAATTTCTTCCATTTCCATTCAAACCTCCCGCAAAAATTTTTAAATGATTTCAGTGTCCTCTAATATTGGTCTTAAAAATCATCGTTTCTTTTAAATAGTTGTGGAAAATTCAGAAAAATGTCCATTGACATTCTAGATGATTGGATGTTCCACATTCTCTCTCTCTCTCTCTCTCTCTCTCTCTCTCTCTCTCTCTCTCTCTCTCTCTCTTTCTCTCTCTAATTAGGTCGATTTGGGTTTTACCCCCTGGGCAAACACGGGGCTGTTCTTAGGAGCCCTTTTGAAGAAGTTTCTCACAACCAAGTTTTAGAATAAAGGATACAAGTAAAGAGATTTCCTTAACAGGACTTAATATAACTCATATAACTTGCCCTATCCATTCATTTTCCCCATTTTAAAAATCCAGTTTGGGAATGTATAAACAAAGGAACAATGTGAAAGAAATGTTTAAATAGAATGAAGACAAAAACTTTTAAATTGTGCTGCTCGGACGAGTAATGGAAAAGCTTATGAATTCGCATAATAAGAAGGACTGAAGAAGGGGCCCCAATCTAGACCTAAACATGTTTACTGACAGCCTAGTACATACAAATAGGTTTTAAAAGGAATCAAAAGGATGCTTAGTTTGGGAACCAGGATAAGAGATTATGTGTGGTGATGTTTCGAATATGTAAGGTACATTATCATGGGATTTTCCCGGGTAGATTAAGAGGAGTTGAGGGTAGATTAAGGGACAGTCTAGAATCTTTTCATTGAACTCTAAAGTAGAAAAATGAAGTCCGGCGATGTCCGAAGTGACTCCAGACTGGCTGGGATGAAAAGTTATAACCGGGTTACCTATTGTCGAATTACCAGTTGACTGGGTATGGCAGTGGTCCGGAGTAGATGTGCAGATTTTGGGGTATGGCAAATGCACTTAGTATAATGAATGAAAATTTACAGTGAATGAAACTTTGGGTAGATTAAGTTCGATAAAGGCATTTTAGCATAGATAGCGTTAAATTTGTATTAAAGAGAGATAACTACATAAACATAGACTAAGTATTAGGGTTAAATTGAGCTGATGGTTATAGATCGTTGGTGATTGTTTGTCATCTCAGTGCTTTTATGTCACCATTATTATTCTAAACAACAGTTCTTTTGCATAATCAATTATATTACTATTGTGTTTAAAAATGTGTGTATCATATATATATCATTTTCATTATCATCATTATTGTTT
>NW_023661551.1:0-59294 GCF_015228065.2 Penaeus monodon
TTGTGTGTATGTGATGTTTGTGTTTTTTTTTTTTATATTAGAGATATGGTGGTATTGTTTGTGTTTGTTTGTTTGTGGTATCGCTTGTTTGTGGTATATTTTTTGTGGGTGGCACATGTGTTCGTATGCGATATCTGTGTGTGTGTGTTTATAAAGGAATGACATTATCGTATTTAAAGATCGATAATGGCAGATATTGTGTGACAAATAAGCATGCAACTTGTAATTCGGACAGAAGAAGGAGTCCAGGTGTTCAGGTGTTCAGTTTGTTCATTGTCCAGGAAGAAGGGGCTCGTGACGTGGCCATCCGTGGCTTGTGACGTGGCCAAGGTGGGGCCACTGGGTAGAGATTCACTGTCCTGTTATAGTCGCTTTCGAGCATCCACACATGGTAAGAGTTGATTAATTAGGTTATTGGGATTGACGGAGAAGTCTGGGTTTCCTTTTGGATTCGTTTGTGTGTGTATAGAATTTAATGCTTACTTAGAATCAGGTAAAGTTAATTATTTTCGGGGATTTATCTCTGAAAGCATACACAAACACACACACACAACAAACAAAAACACACACACACACAAAAACAAACACACACACACAACACATACACAAACACACACACACAAACACACACATACAAACACACACACATAAACACACATACACACACAAACACACACACTAACACACACACACATAAACAGACACACAAACAGAAACGCATAAACACACACACACACAAGATAAATTTTGATAATTCAAGTTGGTACTTTTATCGGAATTTACTTTACCATCTGTAGCCAGGGGCATTTCATCCATTCCATCCGAATCCTCTTCCACTAAGCACATATGGACTGACTGGAAAGGATCAAGAGCATTATTTACAACATCAGTTTCTTCATCTAATGCATGTGTTCTACTTCTACAGATCGAAGTATGACCGATATCTGGATAAACTGATGTCGGCATTTTGATCAGCAATTTTGGCGCAGTCAGCTAATTTATCTTTCACTTCTATAATATACTGATACGTAGAATGCTGGTCCTCATTTACACTTGGGTTTTTCCACAAATCTTTCAGGAATGACAGTGGCCCCCTCACAGTATCACCATAAAGCAGTTTAAAAGGAGAAAAGGCTGTATGGTCGCTCGGAATTTCCCTCAATGCGAAAAGAGTCGCTTTAACCCATCCAAAATAATACGGACATCGAATGAAGCATTTAACTAGAGGGAAAGTGTCTGTATGCCCAAGATAATAAGAAACTCTAGTCCACTGACATGATGTCAGGTCAACAGTCTGGAGTAAGTGTTCAGCAGCAATAACAAGAACAGCCGGAATCTCGGAGCTTTGTCGAGACCCAAGAACCATTGATGGTGCCACAAGTTAAGAATTTACCAGGCGAGTTGTCATCAAATGAAAAATTGATGCTAGAACTAGATTGTCGTTTGAAAGCAAAAGGGTTTTAAGGGCAACGTGGTCTGATGTGCCCGACTTCACCACAACCATGACATGTTACTTTAGGTCTTGGAGCTTTCTCCTCAGATTCTTCTGGAACCAACCGTTTGGTCTGAACCATCCTCTTACCTCTGTGGAGACCGGTGTTCGATTTCGGGTAAGATCCATGAGCAGGAGTCCAATTATCTGCAAAACTCACAGCTTCATCAAGAGTAGACGTGGTTCTCTCTCAGAAACATGCCAATATCTGGGGAAACGCAATACTTTAGCTGGTCTAATATCATAAAAGAATGTAAATTTCTCATAAGATTTCTCTATGTTACTGGCCTCCATCCATAAAATTGAACATCCTTATTTACAAGCTATTTAAAACTATTTCATTATCTTTGACTTTAGCAGAGTGGAAGTCAACTCTGTAACCATCTGGACTATCAAGAAGACATTTTTTTCCATAGCTCATAACCTTTAGTTATCTCAGGCAATAAACTTGCATAAACATCTACTGCTTAAATAAATAAATCTACTGCTTTCCCTGTCAAAGGCTGCCTAACCTCACGGCATAGTTCCCTTCTTTAAATTGAAAAGATCAGCCACTCTTTCAAACCTTATTACATGTAAAGAAATATCTTCACTTTCAGACATACAGATAACCTAGGTCTCACAGAATCCTCATTGAATACTGGGGTGATGGAGGCATATTACTGGTAGGATTTTCGTCATTTCAAGTTCAATGAGTGAGTCGTACCCTTGCATTTTTGTAACTTCGCTCTCTTTTAACTCTTTTTTCCCTGTAGATATTTTGCCGTTTGCTCACATGATGCGGACAGAGCATCACTAGAGTATCTGTCTGCCTCAACAGGTCTCAAAATCTCCATCACTGAAAAAAAAAAAAAGAAAAAAAATAATAATAAGTAGATATAAATTAATTTAATACAACACGGAATCACACTTTGAACAAAATCTCATCGCAGCACCAAGGACGATCAGGGGAGGCTGGCATGTGCCTGGCCTGTGCCTGGCCTGTGCTAGCCTGTGCCTGGACTGTGCCTGCTTGAGCCTGTCTTGTGCCCTGGCTCCGCGAAATATACGGTGAATAGGTTTGGCAAACCCAGACACTACACAATACTACTAACCTGCGCCCACTTGTGAATAATTAGGTTCTCATCAATGGGCCTCGTTCGTTTCGAGCTAATTGGAACAACATAATTAAACTCGCTATTTAGTAATCTCCAAAAATTATACACAACATCCACACACAATTATTGTACTTCCTTTTTTCCCACTTTCACAGATTTTATAGTTTGCTCAGTTCCAGTTCCACTTTCCCTGCTTTCAGAGATAAATCCCGAAATAATTAAACTTTTGACGTTCATTTAACCTGATTCTAAGTAAATATTAAAATTCATATACACAAAAGGTACCAGACTTCTTCAATCCCAAAACTAATTAATCAACCCTTACCATGTGTGGATGGTTCGAAAGGACTCTTAAAAGAGTACAAATGACAATAATTAGTGTCCCCACTTCGCCATGTCACGGATGGCCAAGTCAGGAGCCTCTTACCTTGCCAATGAACCCCCCCCCCCCCCCCCCAAAACTGAACACCTGAACACCTAATACCTACTGGTCCGAATACAAATTGATGCTTGTTGTGTCACACAACTATCTTGCTAATATCTCCCATTAGCGGTATTTTTAATACGAAAAATGTCATTCCTTTACAATATATGTGTGTTTCATAAGTTTGTTTGTTTCTTTGAGTGCAGTGGTGGTTGGTGTTAGTTTGTTTGTTTATGTGTGTATGTGTTTGTGTGTTCCTGTCGGAGATGTTGTGTGTGTCGGTGTGTGTTGTGTGTTTGTGTGGTGTTTGTATGTTGTTGTGTGTTTGTGTGTGTGTTGTGTGTTTTGCGTGTGTTTCTTGTGTGTGTGTGTTGCCCATATATATATTTTTATATGTGTGTGTTTATGCGTTATTGTTTGTGTGGTGTGTTTGTATGTGGTGTGTTTTGTATGTGGGTGTGTGGTATGTGGTGTGTGTTTGTCTGTGGTGCGTGTTTGTATGTGTGTGTGTTTGTATGAGAGGGTGTGTGTTTGTATGTGGTGGTGTTGTATGTAGTGTGAGTCGTACCTTGGATTTTTGTAACTCGCTCTCTTTTACCTCCTATTTTGCCTGTAGATATTTTGCCGTTGCTCACATGATGGGATTTTACGTTTGCTACCCACGATGGGACAGAGCATCACCTAAGAGTCCTGGTGCCTCTGTCTGCATCAACAGTGTCTCCAAATCTGCCACACAAAAAAAAAAAAAAAAAAAAAAAAACAAATAATAATAAAATGAATATTATCATTATTATTATTATTTACTACACTCCAAAAATATATACCAACTTCCAACACACAAATTAGTGTACTTCCCTTTTTTTACCCCACTTTCACAGATTGATAGTTTGCTTCATTCCAGTTCCACCATTCCTGCTTTCCGGATAAATCCCGAAAATAATTACTTTACGTTCATTGACCTGATTCTAAGTAAATATTAAATTATATATCCACAAAAAGACACCCCTGGACTTCTCCGTCAATCCAATAAACTAAATAATCAACCCTTACATGGGTGGATGGCGAGAGCGACTAAAACGAGACAAGAAACCCATACTTACTGGCCCCACCTCGCCATGTCACGGATGCTACGTCACGAGCCTTCTTTCCATGCCAATAAACGAACTGAAACACATGAACACCCTAATACCTTCTACTGTTCCGAATTACTAGTCGCCATGTTGTTTGCACACACTATCCTTGCAATATCTGCCATAGCGAATCTTTAAATACGATAAATGTCATTTTTCCAGACTTTACAATATGTGTGTTGTCAGATGTTTTTGTGCTGTGTGTTTGGTGTGTGTGTGTTCGCGTGTGTGTATGTGTGTTTCTTATTTTTAGTTTATGATGTGGTTGATGCGTTTGTGTTTTGTGTGTCGTGATGTTAAGGGTTTGCGTTTGTGTGGTTTATGCGTTTGTGTTTCATTGTGTGTGTTTCCGTGTTGTTTTGTGTGTGTTTGTATGTGGTGGTTTTTGTTGTGGGGTGCGGTATGTGGTGTGTGTGTATGTGTGTTGTGTTTGTATGGTGGTGTGTGTTTGTATGGTGCTGTGTGTTGCATTGGTGTGTTGTTTGTTTGTGTGTGTATATCTGTGTGTGTTTGTTTGTGCGGGTGTGTAAATTACGTTTCGTCTCCAGTTCGTCAGGAGTAGACGTGGGTCTCTCTCAGGAAACATGCAAGTATGTGGGGAAACGCCATACTTTAGCTGGTCTAATATCATAAAAAGAATGTGGAATTCTCATAAGATTCTTAGTTACTGGCCTCCACCCCTAGAATTGACATCCTTCTAAATTATTTACATTACTATTTAAAACCATTTACTAGGCTTTCGACTTTAGCAGAGTGGAAGTCAACCCTGTAACCATCTGGAGTTTTAACAAACGTCGAGTGTGTGTGGTCTTTCTGTGTGTGTGTGTGTTTGTGTGTGTGTGTGTTCGTGTGAGTGTGTGTTTTCGTTGTGGTTGAGTTGTTGTGTGTGTGTGAGTGTGTGTTGTGTGTTGTTCGCGTGTGAGTGTTAGGTGTGTGTTCGGCTGTGTGTGTTATGTGTGCGAAGTGTTTTTTTTTTTTTTTCTGTGTTTGTGTTTATGGTTTGTGTTTTGGGTGTGTGTATGGTTGTGGTCTGTGTTTGTGTGTTTTTGTGTGTTAGGTTTATGTGTTTGTGTCTGTGTTTTTGTAGTTTGTTTATGTGTGTGTTTATGTGTGTTTGGGTGTGTGTCTGAGTGTGTGTGTTGGTGGTGTGTGATGGGTGTATGTGGTGTGTTTAATGTGTGTGTGTGTTTGTGCGTGTTTTGAGTGTGTTTGTGCGTGTTGAGTGTGGTGTTCGTGTGTATGGTGTCTGCTTGGGTGTGTGTGTTCGTGTGTGCCTAACGTGTATGTTGAGTGTGTGTTTGTGTTGTGTTCGTGTGTGTGTCGGGTTAGTGTGTTCGTGTGTGTTTGTGTTCGTGTGCGTATTCGCTATTGTTGTGTGTGTATTCGTGTGTGGTGTGTGTTGTGTGTGTATTCGGTGTGTGTCTGTTCGTGTGTGCGGTTGTAGATCATGTGGTGTGTGTGTTCGCGTGGGGTATTATGTGTGTGCGCATTTTGTTTTCATGTGTGTTATGCGTTTGTGTATTGGGGTTGTGTGTAGTTTGTGTGTCTGTGTGTGTGTGTTTGTGTTTGTTATGTTTATGTGTTGTTATTTGTGTGTGTTTGTCGTGTTTGGGCTATGTGTGTCTGTTTAGTGTGTGTGGGTGCTGAGGTGTTTGTGTGGTTTGTTTGTTGTGTGTGAGTGTGTGTGTGTGTTTTTATGTGTGTTTGTGTGTTTGTTATTGTTTGTGTGTATATGCTATATTTGTTTTTGAGTGTCTGCACATGTGGTTCCTGCAAGTGCCGCATATCTGTGTGTGTGTGTTGTGTTTGTGTGTGTGCGTTTTTTTTCTTTGTGTGATTTGAGTGTGTTTGTGTGTGTGTGTATGTTTTTGTGTATGTGTGTGTTTGTTTATCTGTTCGTGTGTGTTTGTTTTATCTTTTCGTCTGTGTTTATGTTTGTGTGTGTGTGTGTTTATGGTTGGGGGGTAAAAGCCCGAAAATAGTTAACTTTTACGCATTTACATGATTCTAAATGAATTAAATTCCATATACACATATGAATCCAAAAAGGAAACACAGAAGATTCCGTCAACCCAATAAAAGTGATTAATTAACCTTACCATGTCTTGGATGCTCGAGCGCGCATAACGAGACAAAGAACCCCTCTTAGTGGCCCCACCTGGCCTTTACGATGGCCACGTTTCACGAGCCTTCTCATTGCCAATGAACGGAAACTGAACACCACTGAACACCTAAGACCTTCTCGTGTCCGCATTACAAGATCGACATAATTATTTGTAAACATCAAATATCTTATAATAATCCACATTAGCGATCTTTTTCAATACGAAAATGTCATTCCTTTACAATTATATGTATTATATATGAATTATATATATATATATATATATTATAGATGTGTGTTGTTGTGTGTGTGTGTGGTGTGTGTCTGTGTGTGAGGTTCGTGTTTGTGTGTGTATTCGTGTGTGTGTGTGTGTATTCGTGTGTGTGTGTGTGTGTGTGTATTCGTGTGTGTGTTTATGTGTGTTGTGTTTAATGTGTGTGTATTGATTTGTGTTTGTTTGTAGTGTTTAGTTATTGTCTTGTGTGATGGGTATATTTGTTTGTGTGTGTGACACATGTGGTTGTGCATCGTGCGCATATCTGTGTTGTGGTGTTTGGTGTGTGGCGTGTTTTTGGGGATTGTGTGTGTGTGTTTGTTTTTTGTGTGTATGTTTGTGTTTGTTTGTGTGTATATGTGTGTTTGTTTATCTGTCGTTGTGTGTTAGTGTGTGTGTGTTTGTTTATGTGTTTGCGGGAGAAATACCCGAAAATGAATGAAAACTTTTACGTTCATTACCATATCGTAAATATAAATATTAAATTCCATATACACATATGAATCCAAAGGAAACCCAGGACTGCTTCGCAATCCCAAATAAAGTTATCATTTAACCCTTTTACCCCATAATGGATGCTTGAGAACGACTAGAAACGAGAAAATGACCCATTCTTGAGTGGGCCCCACCTTGGCCATTTTAGGATGGCCACCGTCACGAGCCCCTTCTTCCTTGCAAATGAACGAAACTGAACACCTGAAACAGTGAACACCTTCCCTGTCCGAATTAAAGTCGCATGCTTATTTGTCACATAATATCTTGCTACTACATCCCATTAGCGAAATTTTAAATACGATAACGTCATGCGTTTCACAATAGATGTATATATACATAGATATATATATATATAGAATATATAGATATATATATATATATGTGTGTTGTTGGCTGTGTCGTGTGTGTGTGTTTGTCTGTTTGTTCGTTTCGTGTGTGTTCGTTTGTGTGTGTGCGTGTTCGTGTGTGTTTTGTGGTGTGTGTGTATTAGTGTGTGTGTGTGTGTGCGGGGTGTGGTGTGGCGTCGTGTTTCTTGTGTGTGTGTGTTCGTGTGTGCGTGTTTTTGTGTTTGTGTGTGTGTGTTTGTGTGTGTGTGTTTGTGTGTGTGTGTTTGTGTGTGTGTGTTTGTGTGTTCATGTGTGTGTGTTTGTGTGTATATGTGGAGAGTATATTGTGTGTATTTGTTTGTGTTTGTTTGTTTGTGTGTAATGCCATTGTTTGTCTGTATATGTATATTTGTTGGTGTGTGTGCACATGTGTTTATGCCATATGTATATCTAGTGTGTGTGTGTGGTATTATAAAGGAATGAATTTTCGTATTTAAAGATCGATAATGTCAGTATTGTGTGACAAATAAGCATGGAACTTGTAATTCGGACAGAAAGAAGGTGTCAGGTGTTCAGGGTTCAGTTGTTCATTGTCCAGGAAGCAGGGGCTCGTGACGTGGCCCCCGTGGGCTTGTGACGTGGCCAAGTGGGGGCCACTGGGTAGAGATTCAATGTCTGTTATGAGTCGCTTTCGAGAATCCCAAACATGAGTAAGAGTTGATTAATTAGGTTATGGGATTGACGGAGAAGTCTGGGTTTCCTTTTAGGATCATGTTTGTGAATAGAATTTAATTGTTTACTTAGAACAGGAAAGTTAATTATTTTCGGGGATTTATCTCAGAAAGCAAACACAAACACACACACACACAAAAAAACACATACACACAAAAACACACAAACACACACAACAAACACACACATAAACAAACACACACACACATAAAGAAAAACAAATACACAAAGCCACACAAACACATACACAAACACACACATACACAAACATAAACAACCACAAACACAATACACCAAAAAAACACACACACAAACACGAACATACACCAAACACACACACAACACACACACACAAACTCACAAATAAACAAAAACAAGCACTATACAAAACCACCACACAAAACTCACCAAACAACACATACAAAAAACAGAAAAACCACGAACACACAAAAACAACACACTAACACACCAAAACCCATTTAAAAAAACAGGAAACACAACCAGAAAGCATAAACACACACACACACAAGATAAAATTTGAGAATTCAAGTTGCGTTACTTTATCGTGAATTTAACTGGAACAATGACTGTAGCCAGGGGAATTTAATCCATTCCACGAATTCTCTTCCACTAAGTACATATGGATCTAGACAGGGAAAGGATCAAGAAGCATATTACAACATTCATTTACTTCATAGCATGTGTTCTACCTTCTACAGATCCAAGTATGACCTGATATGTATAAACTGATATCGGCATTTTGATCAGCAATTTTGGCGACAGTCAGCTAATGTTATCTTTTCACTTCGTAATAAGATATACTGATACGTAGAATGCTGGTCCTCATTTACACTTTGGTTTTTTCCACAAAATCTTTCAAGGAAGACAGTGGCCCCCTCACAGTATCACCCTAAAGCAGTTCAAAAGGAGGAAAAGGCTATGGTCGCTCGGAATTTCCCTCAATGCGGAAAAGAGTAGGCTTTAACCACCAAAATAATTACGGACATAGACATGAAACATTTAAACTAGAGGGAAGTGTCTGTATGCCAAGATAATAAGAAACTCTAGTCCACTGACATGATGTCAGGTCAACCGTCTGGAGTGAGTAATGTTCAGCAGCAATAACAAGAACAGCCGGAATCTCGAGCTTGTCGAGACCCAAGAACCATTGATGGTTGCCACAGTTAAGAATTTACCAGGCGAGTTGTCCATTTTTTTTTTTTTCCCCAAATGAAAAATTGATGGTCAGAACGTAGATTGCGTTGAAGAAAAGCAAAAGGGTTTAGGGCACGTGGTCTGATGTGCCCGACTTTCACAACCAACCATGACATGTACTTTAGTCTTGGAGCTTTACTCCTCAGTTCTTCTGGAACCAACCGTTGGTTGAACCATCCTCTTACCTCTGTTGAGACCGGTGTTCATTTCGGGTTAAGATCCAATGAGAGGAGTCACAGGTATCTGCAAAACTCAACAGGCTTCATCAAGAGTAAGACGGGGTTCTCTCTCAGAAACATGCCAATATGGGAAACGCAATTCGTTTAGCTGGTCTAATATCAAAAAGAATGTGAATTCTCATAACGATTTCTCTATGTTACTGGCCTCCATCCATAAAATTGCACATCATTATTTACAAGCTATTTTAAAACTATTTCATTCTCTTTGACTGTAGCAGAGTGGAAAGTCAACTCTGTAACCATCGTGGACTATTTAAGAAGACAGTTTTTTCGATCGCTCTATAACCTTTCGTTATCTAGGCAATAAATTTGCATAAACATCTTATGCTTAAATAAATAAACTACTGCTTTCCCTGTCAAGGTTGCTAACCACGGCATCAGCTTCCTCTTTAACTGAAAAAGATCAGCCACTCTTTCAAACCTTATTACATGTAAAGAAATATCTTCACTTTAAAGACATAAAGATAACCAGGTATAACAGAATCCTCATTGAATACTGGGGTTGATGGAGGGCATTATTCTGTACGGATTTTCGTTCATTTCAAGTTCAGAGTGAGTGCGTACCTTGCATTTTTTTAACTCGCTCTCATTTACCTCTTTTTTTACCTGTAGTATTTAGCCGTTTTGGTCACATGATGGGACAGAGCATCCCTTAGAGTATCTGCTGCCTCACCAGTGTCTCAAAATACTGACATCACTAAAAAAAAAAAAAAAAAAAATAAAATATATATATATATATAATAATAACTATTATTATTATACTATAAATTAATTTAATACAAACACGGAATCACACTGAACACATCTCATCTCCGGCCCCAAGGACGATCAGGGAGGATGGCCTGTGCCGGCCTGTGCCTAGCTCTGTGCCTGGACTGTGCCTGGCTTGATGCCTGTTTGTGCCGGCATCCCGCGAATAATACGTTGAATATGGTTTGGCAAACCCAGCGTATACCAATCCTACTCACTGCGCCCCTTGGTGCATAATAGGTTCTTAGCAAGGGCCTCGTTTCGTTTCGAGCTAATTGGAAACCTCAGTCACCCTCGTCTATTTAGTAATCTCCAAACAATATATACACAACATTCCACACAAAATTTATTGTACTTCCCTTTTTTCCCATTTCACAGATGTATAGTTTTCTTCATTTACAGTTCCACTTTCCCTGCTTTCAGAGAGTAAAATCCCTCTTTCTCGCGAAAATAATTAAACATATACGTTCATTACCTGATTCTAAGTATAATATTAAAATTCTATATAACAAAGGTACCAGACTTCTTCAATCCCAATAACCTAATTAATCAAAACCCTCTACATGTGTGGATGTCGAGAGCGACTAAACGAGACAAGGAACCCATACTTAGTGGCACCACCCTCGCCAGTCACGGACTGCCCAACGTCAGGAGCCTTATTCCTTGCCAATGAACAAAACTGAACACCTGAACTCCTAAGGACTACTGTCCGAATTACAAAATTGCATGATTGTTGTCACACAATATCTTGCTAATATCTCCATTAGCGATATTTTTAATACGAAAATGTCATTCCTTTTACAATATATGGTTTTTCTTAGTATGTTTCTTTGAGTGTGTGTGTGTTAGTTTGTTTGTTTATGTGGTTATGTGTGTATGGTTGTGTGTTCCTGTCCGAGTGTGTGTGTGTTCGTGTGTGTTTGTGTGTTTGCTGTTTTGTGTGTTTGTGTGGTGTTTGTGGTGTGGTTGTGGTGTGTGGTGACTGTGTTTCGTGTGTGTGTGTGTGTGCATATATATATATTTTTTATCTGTGTGTGTTTATGCGTTAGTGTTTGTGGTGGTGTGTTTGTATGTGGGGGTGTTTGTATGTGCGTCGTGGGTTAGTATGTGGGTGTGTTTGTATTGGGTGTGTGTTGTAGGTGTGTGTGTTGTAGTAGTGGTGAGTCGTACCTTGGGATTTTGTAACTCGATCTCATTTACCTCTATTGCCTGTAGATAATTTGCGTTTGCTCACATGATGGATTTTGCCGTTTGCTCACCACGATGGGACAGAGCAATCCACCGAAGAGTCCTTGGGCCATGTGCTGCATCCCAGTGTCTCCAAATCTGCCATCACAAAAAAAAAAAAAAAAAAAAAAAAAAAAAAAATAATAATAATAATAGTATTATTTATGATTATTTAATAAACTCCAAAAAATATTTACACAACATTGCACACATAAATTTATGGTAATTCCAATTTTTTTTACCCCCACTTCACAGATTATAGTTTGCTTAATGTCCAGTTCCCACATTCAGGCTTTCAGGATACATCCCGAAAATAATTAACTTTTACGTTATTTACCGGATTCTAAGGTAAATATTAAAAATTAGATATACACAAAAGACACTCTGATTTTCTCCGTCAATCCCAATAACATAAATAATCAACCCTTACATGTGGGATGGTCAGAGGAGAGCGACTAAAAACGAGACAACAAAACACATAATTAGTGGCCCACTAGCCAATATACAAGAGGCTACGTACACGAGCCTTCTTCCATGCCAATAAACGAAACTGAAAAACTGAACACCTAAGACCTTCTACTGTCCGAATTACAAGTCGCCAGCTTGTTTGTCACACAATATCTTGCTTATCTGACATTAGCGAGCTTTTAAATACGATAATGTTAATCCACTTACAATATGTGTTGTTTGTCAGTATGTTTGTGTGTGTGTGTTTGTCAGTATGTTTGTTGTGTGTGTGTGTTCGCGTGTGTGTATGTGTGTTCGTATTTTTTTTTTGTGTGTGTGTTTATGCTTTGTGTTTGTGTGTGTGTTTAAGGGTTTCCGTTTGTGTGTGTTTATGCGTTTGTGTTTCTGTGTGTGTATGTTTCACTGTATGTAAAGTGTGTTTTTTTTGGTGTGGTGTTTTACGGGGTGTTGTGTGTGTGGTGTGTTTGTATTGTGGTTGTGTTTTTGTAGTGGTGTGTGATGTATGTGGTGTTGTGTTTAGTATGTGGTGTGTGTTGTATGTGGTGTGTGTTTGTATAGGTTGTGTGTTGTGGATTGGTGTGTGGTTTGCATGTGGTGTGTGTTTGTGGTGTGGTTTGTTGGGGTGTGTTTTTGTTTGTGGTGTGTGTAAATACGTTCGTCCTTCAGCTTCATCAGGAGTAGACTGGTTCTCTTCATGGAAACATGCTAATATCTGGGGAAAAACGCACAATACTTAGCTGAGTCTAATATCATAAAAGAATGTGAAGTGTCATAAGATTTCTCTATGTGAATGGCTCCACCCATAAAATTTGAACATCATTCCTAAATTATGTACATACTATTTAAAAACCATTTTCACTAGCTTGACTTTAGCAGAGTGGAAGTCAACCCTGTAACCATCTGGATTTTAACACACTGCGAGTGTGTTGTTCGTGTGTGTGTGTGTGCTTCGTGTGCGTGTTGTGTGTTCGTTGTGTGCGTGTGTGTCGTGTGTGTGTGTGTTCGATGTGAGTGGTGTGTGAGTGTGTTGTGTGTGTTTGCGACTGTGAGTGTATGTGTGTGTTTACGCGTGTAGTGTGTATGCTCGTGCGCATTTTTTTTTTTCTGTGTGTGTGTTTCTGCGTTTGTGTTTGGGATGTGTAGTTTGTGGTCTGTGTTTGTGTGTTTTTGGTGTGTATATGTGTTTGTGTTTGTTTAGTGGTGTGTTTGTGTGTGTTAGTGGTGTGTGTGTGTTTGTGTGTGTTTGTGTGTAATCGGTGTTGTGTGTTATCGTGTGTGTGTGTGTGTATTCGTGTGTCTTGTGTTGTTCGTGTTGTCTGTGTGTGATCATGTGTGCGTGTGTTCGTGTGGTGTGTGTTCGAGTTTGTGTGTATATGGTAGTGCCGTATTTTTTCTGTGTGTTTATGAGTTGTCGGTTTGTGTGTGTGTATGTTTCGTGTGTCTGTGTGTGTGTGTTTTGGTTTGTATGTTTCTGTGTTTGTTCATGTGTGTGTGTTTGGATGTTGTTTATGTGTGTGTGTTTGTTTATGTGTGCTGCTGTGGAATGATTGAGTGTGTTTTGTGTGGGTGTTTGTGTGTGTGTGTGGGTGTTTTTGTGTGTGTGTCTTTATGTGTGTTTGTGTGTTTTTTATTGTTTGTTGTATATGTATATTTGTTCGTGTGTGTCTGCACATGTGTTCTGCATATGGGCGCATATCTGTGTGTGTGTGTGTGTGTTTGTGTGTGTGCGTTTTTTTTTCTTTGTGTGATTGTGTGTGTGTTTGTGTGTGTGCGTTTTTTTTCTTTGTGTGATTGTGTGTGAGTGTGCTTGTGTGTGTATGTTTGTGTGATGTATGTGTTTGTTAATGTTCGTGTGTGTTTGTTATCGTTCGTCTGGTTTATGTTTGTGTGTGTGGTTATGGTTTGGGGGGTAAATCCCCGAAAATAGTTAACTCTTACGTCATTTACCTGATTCTAAATGAATATTTAAAAATTCCATTATATACATATGATCCAAAAGGATAACCACAGAATATTCCTTCAATCCCAATAAAGTTATTAATTAACCCTTACATGTGTGGCTGCTCGAGAGCGACTAAAACGACGACAAAGAACACCGACTTAGTGGCCCCACCTTGGCCATTTGACGGATGGCCACGTCACGAGCCTTCTTTTGCAATGAACGAAAACGAACACCTTGAACACTAAGAACTTCTCGTGTCCGCCATTACAAGGTAGCATACTATTTGTCACATAATATCTTAGAATATATCTCATTAGCGATCTTACTTTTAAATACGAAAATGTAATTCCTTACCATATATGTATATATATTATATATATATCTATGTTTGGTGTGTCTGTGTGCTCGTGACGTGTTTGTGTTGTTTGGTTTAGTGTGTCTGATTGTGTGTGTTCGTGTTTGTGTGTGTGGGTTCGGGGTGTGTTTGTTCGTGTGTGTGTGTTGTATTTGTGTGTGTGGGTGTGTGTACTCGGTGTGTGTGTGTGTTATTGTGTGTGTGTGTGTGTATTCGTGTGTGTGTGTGTGTATTCGTTGTGTGTGTATTGTGTGCTGGTGTGTGTGCGTGTTTTTGGTTTGTTTATGTGTGTGTGTAGTGTGTGTGTGTGTTTTTATGTGTGTATGTTTTTATGTGTGTGTTGATGCGTTGTTTGTAGTATATGTTTGGTATTTGTTTGTGTTGTTTTTTGTGTTGTTGTTTTTGTGTGTATGTGTATATTTTTTTGTGTGTGTGCACATGTGGTTGTGCATGTGCGCATATCTGTGTGTGTGGTGGTTTTGTGTGTTGGCGTGTTTTTTGTGTGATTGTGTGAGTGTGTTTGTTTGTGTGTTATGTTTGTGTTTGTTTGTGTGTATGTTGTGTGTTTGTTTATCTGTTCCGTGTGTTTGTTGTTGTGTGGTGTTTGTTTATGTTTTGCGGGATAAACCCGAAAATAATAACTTTTAGTTCATGTTTACCCGATGTAAATAAATATTAAATTCCATATACACATATGAATCCCAAAGGAAACCCAGACTCTTCGGCAATCCCAATTAAAGTTATATTTAACCCTTACCATGTATGATGCTTGAGACGGGGGGTGGGTGGGGGGGGGGGGGGGGAACTTATGACGAGACAATGACCCTTCTTAGTGGCACAAACCTGTGGCCAATTTTAAGGATGGCAACGTCCACAGAGCCCCTTATTCTTTGCAATGAACGAAATTGAACACCTGAACAGTGACACCTTCCCCTGTCCGAATTACAATGTCGAAGCTTATTTGTCACACAATCTCTAAGTAACATCCCATTAGCGATATCTTAAAAACGATAACGTCATTCGTTAACAATAGAAGTATAATATATATATAAATATATATATATATAGATATGTGTGTGTCGGTGTGTTGGGTTTTGTCTGTGTGTGTTTGTTGTGTATGTGGTATTGTGTGTATGTGTGTGTTTTGTGTGTATGTGTGTCTTTCTTGTTGTGCGTGTGTTCGACTGTGTGTCTATGTCGCGTTGTTCGTGTGTAGTGTGTGTATGTTTGTTCGTGTTAGTGTGGTGTTCGTGTGTGTGTGTGCGTGTTCGTGTGTGGTGTGTGTTCGTGTGTGTGTGTGTTCGTGTGTGTGTGGTGTGTGGGTTCGTGTGTGCGTGTGTGTTCGGTGTGTGTGTGGTGTTTCCAGTGTAGGTATGTGTGTGCGTAGTTTTTCTGTGTATGTTTATGCTGTTGTGTTTGTGTGTGTGTATGTTTGTGTTGTGTATTTTTTCTGTGGTTGTGTGTGTGTGTTTTTTGTGTTTATTTAGGTGTGTGGGTTTGTTGTGTGTGTGTGTTTTTTTAGTGTGTGTGTTTGAGTGTGTTTGGTGTGTGTGTTTTTGTTGTTTGTGTGTGTGTGTTTATGGATGTGTGTTTGTGTATATCTGAGAGATATGTGTATGTATTTGTTTGTGTTTGTTTGTTTGTGTGTATGCAATTGTTTTGTGTATATGTATATTGTTGTGTGTGTGTGCAACATGTGGTTCTGCATATGCGCATATCTGTGTGGTGTGGTAGTGTGTATTATAAAGGAATGACATTATCGTATTTAAAGATCGATAATGGCAGATATTGTGTGACCAAAAAGCATGCAACTTGTATCGGACAGAAGAAGGTGTCCAGGTAGTTCAGTTTTTGTTTTTGTCCAATTGTTCCAGGAAGAAGGGGCTCGTGACGTGGCCATCCGTGGCTTGTGACGTGGCCAAGGTGGGACCACGGGGTAGAGATTCATTCCGTTATAGTCGCTTTCGAGATCCACACTGGTAAGAGTTGATTAATTAGGTATATTGGGATTGACGGAGAAGTCTGGGTTTACTTTGGATTCGTGGGGTGTGATATAGAATGTAATGTTTAATGAGAATCAGGTAAAGTTATTATTTTCGGGGATTTAGGATTTATCGTCTGGAAAGCATACACAAACGCACCACACACACAAACAAAAAAAACACACACACACAAAACAAAACAAACACACACACACACAAAAACCAAATAAAACAAACACACACACACATAAAGAAAAACAAATACACAAAGCCACACAAACACATACACAACACACAAAACAAAACATAAACACCACACCAAAAAAAAAAGACACAAAACACACAAAACGCAAATAACACACAAAAACAAATCAATACTCACGCAAATACACACAAAAACACAACACACAAACACACACACACACACCCACATACACAAACACTACACAACACAAACACACATACAAACAAAAACACACACACAAACAGCACATACACAAACACACACACAAAAACAAAACACACCACACAACAAAACAAACACAACAAACTCACAAACACACATACAAAACAGAAAAACACGCACACAACACAAACCACCACACAACACACACACACATAAACTACGACACCCACAAACAGAAACGCATAAAAAATAAACACACACAAACACAGATAAATTTTGAAATTCAAGTCTGGTTACTTTATCGGAATTTACTTTTAACATACTTAGCCAGTGGGCATTTCATCCATTCCACCCGAAATCCTCTTCCACTAAGCACATATGGAATGACGGAAAGGATCAAGAGCATTATTTACAACATCAGTACTTATCTAATGAATGTGTTCTACTTCTACAGATCGAATATGGACCGATATCTGGAATAAACTGATGTCGGCATTTTGATCAGCAAGTGTGCGCGCAGGTCAGCAATTTATCTTTCATTCTATAATATACTGATACGAGAATGTGTCCTCATTTACTGGGTTTTTCAACCAATCTTTCAGGAATGACAGTGGCCCCCTCCACAGGTATCACCATAAGCAGTTCAAAAGGAGGAAAAGGCTATATGGTCGTCGGAATTTCCCTCAATGCCTCCCCTCTTTATAAAGAGTCGCTTTAAACCATCCAAAATAATACGGACATCGAAATGAACATTTTAACTAGAGGAAAGTGTCTGTATGCCCCAGATAATCAGAAACTCTAGGTCCACTGACATGATGTCAGGTCAACAGTCTGGAGTAAGTGTTCGCAGCAATAACAAGCAAAACAGCCGATCTCGGAGATTGTAGAGACACCAAGAACATTGAGTTGCCGCAAGTTAAGAATTTACCCAGGCGAGTTGTCATCAATGAAAATTGATGGTAGAACTAGATTGTAGTCTTGAAAGCAAAAAGGTTTAAGGCAACGTGGGTCTGATGTGCCCGACTTAACCACAAACATTGAAATGTTACTTTAGGTCTAGGAGCTTTCTCCTAAGATTCTACTGGAAACAACCGTATTGGTCTGAACCATCCTCTTACAACTGTGGAGAACGGTGTTCCATTTAGGGTAAGGAGTGAGTCCAATTATCTGCAAAACTCACAGCTTCTCAAGAGTCGACGTGGTTTATCTCAGAAACAGCCAATATCTGGGGAAACGCACTACTTTAGCTGGTCTAATACATAAAATAATGTTGAATTCTCATAAGATTTCTCTATGGTACTGGCCGCCATCAATAAAATGAACATCCGTATTTAAAAGCTATTTAAAACCTATTTCATTATCTTTGACTTTAGCAATGGAAGTCAACTCTGTAACCATCTGGAACTATCAAGGAAGGACATTTTTCCATGCTCATAACCTTAGTTTCTCAGGCAATAAACTTGCATAAACATCTACTTTGCCTTAAAATAACTAAATTCTACTGCTTTCCCTGTCAAAGGCCTGCCTAACCTCACGGCATAGCTGTCCCTCTTTAATTGAAAAGAGCAGCAATCTTTCAAAACTTATTACATGTAAAGAAATATCGTCACTTTCAAGACATACAGAAACCTAGGTCTCACAGAATCTCTCATTGATACTGGGGTGATGGAGGGCATTATCACTGGTAGGCTTTTCCCCCCCGTTTTTTCTTTCAAGTTCATGAGTGAGATACCTTGCATTTTTTGTAACGCTCTAGTTTACCTCTTTTTTCCCTGTAGATATGTTTGTCGTTTGATCACATGATGGGACAGAGCATCACCTCGAGAGTCCTTGGGTATTCTGGCTGCCCCACCGGTGTCTCAAAATCTGCCATCAGAAAAGAAAGAAAAAAAAAAATATATATATAATAATTAAAAAAAAATAATAATTAATATAACAAGTAATCACACTTTGACCAACTCTCATCTCAGGCCAAAGGGACGATCAGTGGAGGCAGCCTGTGCCTGGCCTGTTCCTAGCCGGGCCTGGCCTGTGCCTGGCCTGTGCCTGGTTTGAGCCTGGTGAGCCAGCTTGTGCCAGGCTTCCGCGAAATAACGGTTGTGGACTATTGTTTGGCAAACCCAGAGACTACCAACCGTACTCACTGCGCCCCTTGGAATAATTAGGTTATTATCATTGGGCTCGTTCGTCTCGAGCTTAATTGAACCTAATTCACCCTAGTCTATTACTACACTCAAAAATACTAACACAACATTCAGACTCAAATTTATTGTACTTCCCCTTTTTTTAACATTTCACAGATTTATAGTTTTCCTTCTTTTCCAGTTCCACTTTCCCTTGCTATTCAGCGATAAAGTCCCGAAAATAATTAATTTACGTTCATTTACCTGATTCTAAGTAAATTTTAAATGTGATATATACACAAAAAATACCCAGACTTCTCCGTCAATCCCAATACCTAATTAATACACCCTTACCATGTGGTGGATGGTCGAGAGCGACTCTAACACGAGACCAATGAACCCATACTTAGTGGCCCCACCTTCGCCATGTCACGGATGGCCCCGTCACCATCCTTCTTCTTTCCAATTATAGCTGAACAGTCTGAACACCCAAGACCTACTGTCCGAATTACAAGTCGCAATTGCTTGTTTGTCACACAATACTTGTTAATACTCCAATTAGTGATCTTTTTAAATACGAAAATGTCATTCTTTACAATATATGTGTTGCATTATGTTTGTGTGTGTGTTGTGTTTTGTTTGTTGTGGTATGTGTTTGTGTTGTGTGTGTGTGTATGTGTTGTTTGTGTTTGTGTGTGGTTCGTGTTCGAATGTGTGTGTTCGTTTGTGTGTTTGTGGTGTTGTCGGTGTGCGTTCGCGTTGGCTGCGTGTATGTGTTTGCCGTATTTTTTTATTTGTGTATTTATGCGTTGTGTTTGTGTTTGATGTTGTGTGGTGTTTATGGGTTTGCTTGTGTTTATGCGTTTTTATTTGTGAATGGTGTGTGATTATGCGGTTTATGTTTGTGTGTGTGTATGTCCGTGGTGTCTGTTTGTGGTGTGATGTGTGTGTGTTTCCTGTTGTGTTGACGTATGTGTGTTGTATGCTGGTGTGTGTTTTGTAGTTGTGTGTGTGTTTTTAGTTGGTGTGTGGTTGTAGGTGGTGTGGGTTGTTATGTGGTGTGTGTTTGTATGTGGTGTGGTTGTAGGTGTGTGTGTTGTATGTGGGTGTGTTTGTAGTGTGTGTGTTGTATGGGTGTGTTTATATGTGGGTGTGTTTGTATGTGGTGTGTGTGTTTGTGTTTGTGTGAGATTATTTGTGTGCATATGTTTGTGTGTGTGAGTTTGTGTGTGTTTTTATGTTTGTGTGTTTTTGTGTGTGTGTTTATGTGGTTGTCTCTGTGTGTTGGTGTGTGTGTGTTGTCTCTGTGTCTGTTTGTGTGTTTGTGAGTGTGGTGTGTTTGTTGTCTCTCTATGTGTGTTTTTTTTTTTTTTTTTTTTTTTTTTTGTTTGTTTTTTTTTTTTGTGTGTGTGTGTGTGTGTGTGTGTGTGTGTGTGTGTGTGTGCATGACATAGGGCTGTGAAGCATCATCTTCCAGTGTGACAATTTCGTCTATGTTTTCCACAACACCAATACACATACCATTCTTCAGGCGAAGAGGTCGGGTCGAGTCATTTAGCACCCACACATCAATCTTATGAGTTTCACCTGTGAAGGGAATGCGGAACAATCACTTGGACATGCAACACCAGCAACAAACAGCTACTTCTCCTGAAAAAAATATTTTGGTACAGTGCAAGACACAAAACAGCCGCTGCTTGGAGGCATGAAACAGTTCTAAAAACTCTGAGTTGCATTGCAGCTAAAGAAGACTACTGAGCTTGTGAAGACTCGCTGAACACATGGATAACCTGTGTGGTGAATCAACTAATGGCATCCGTGGCCAGGGTCCCGCACTATTGACTTCCTCTCTTTTGCTAGTAAGGGACATAAGTCCGGTACCTGAAATATCCCTGTGTACAGATCCCCCTGAAGGTCTGGTAAACATGAGAAGTACTTGGGGGTAGTTCCAGTGTGTATCACTTAATGCTCATTTAAAGTAATAATTAAACAAACAATAAACATATGGAAATATAATATATAAAACCAGGAAAACAATAGAATACAAAAAGGGGTCCTATGCTTATTATAAAACTGCCGTGCACAAATAAAAGCAATTTAAAAAATGAAGTGCTAAGCTAAAGGCTTACACTAATTTACTGAGAAAAAAAAGAGAGTCCTAGATGACCCTTAGGTAAAAGACCTTTAATAATATTTTAAAAATCTCTTAAAACAGGGCGGCGTAGAAGAAGCACTGAAGGTGCTCTCGAAGGAACGTAAAATAAAAAAAACCAACAGAAAAAAAAAAAAAGCAAAGGCAAAGAGTAAACAAAAACACAGAAGAGTAAAAACAAACAGAAGAATAAACCAAGTCCTGAGGGGATAGTGAATAAAAAAAATAAATAGAAGTAAAACCCTTAAAATGAAATCGCAAGGTATCACAAGGAACATGTTTTCTTATAAGAAATAGAGATCACGTCCAGCTCCTTGTAAAATAAAAATATCAGGCCGTCAAGCAAAGGTCTGATAAACAGTGGTTTTCTTGGTGAGGAAGAGGGGATAGATGTCCAGGAGCAGACATTAAGGTGGGTGTAGGACAGGATGTGGTAGATGGAGTGGAATAATGAGATTACCTGGTGCAACAGGAAAAGTAAAAAGGAAAGGGAAACATTAGGAAAGTGGTAGAGACTGGAACATCTGGAATCTAGAAATGGAAGACTTGATATAATTTTCACAGAATGACTTTAGTAAACCTGAAATAAGAGAAAAAAGCATTTGCTGTTGGCCGGCACTTTATGGGACGTCTGTCATCTTTTTTCGTTTCCTGATATCCATCCATCTAATCTTTTCTCTTACTTCTTGTTCTCCACTTTCTGTAGGCTCGGCAGACCGCGCTCTGAAAAGACAAAGAGGATTTTGCATAGAGACATCCGCAGTAGGAAATACTACATCCATCCCAGAAATAAATGAAATGGAAAATGGGGAATCACCTACCCAGACCTACATTACCCAAACCTACAATTACTTAAACCCCATAAATATAATATATGCACCCATATGCCATTAATACAAAACCCACTATCCCTAAAGATAATAAACATAGTAGGGTTGGGCACACGTTTAATAATGTATAGCCTTTCGACCTACAGATTCTATAGGTTGTGACCTTACTTGTGTGCTGGGAATAGTTGAAAAAGCTATTCACTCGTGAACCAGAGGGCCTCAAACTCCAAAACACGAATAGTAGCACTTGGTTGCCTCTAACCGACTGAGCCATAAGCACACAAATTCCTACTCCTCCCTACTCCCCTAAAGTACGTTAGCCTGCTACAGGTGTTACCAAATATATTATACACTTAGAGAACGCAACCCGCTACAAGCGTTACCAATATGTATTATATACCTTAGAGAACGCAGGCCTGTTACAGGCGTTTTCCAATATGTATTTTATACCTTAGAGAACGCAGCCTGCTACAGGCGTTACCCAAAATGTATACACACTTAAAGAAAAGCAGCCTACTACAGGCGTTACCAATACACAATACATTCCAGAGAACGCAGCCTGCTACAGGCGTTACCAATACGGAATACATTCTAGAGAAACGCAGCCTGCTACAAGTGTTTTCCAATATGTATTACACACCTTAGAGAACACAACCTGCTTCAGTCGTACCAATATGCATTACACAAACCCTTTGAGAACGCAGCCTGCTACAGGCGTTACCAATACACAATACACTTCAGAGAAAAGCAGCCTGCTACAGGCGTTACCAATACACAATACATTCCAGAGAATGCAGCCTGCTTAAAGGTGATGCAAAAATTATACACGATAGAAAACGCAGCCTGCTATAGGCGTTAACAAAGCGCATAATACATTCTAGAGAATTTTAGCCTGCTTCAGGCGTTACCAATACGCATAATACATTCTAGAGAACGCAGCTTGCTACAGACGCTACCAATATGCATAATACACCCTAGAAAATGCACCCCTGCTAGGGGCGTTACAAATATAGGCCAAAAAACCCCTATACACCCTAACATGTCAGGGATATGAAGGAGTATGGAGAGTAGAGGAGGAGGGGAGATGTGTGACGACAAGCTTAAGAAAGGGCAGAGCGGCGATCTCAGATCCCCCAAGGAAGTTCTATTTTAAAACAACCATTTCTACCCCCTAGAACGTGGCACCCAAAGGTGCATGAGGTGCACCTCACCTGTGCGGAAAATACTCGCAAGCACCTTGTGCGAGACGAGCGGAGACACTCCTTAATCCTGGCAGATATCCATCAAACTGCCAGAGGACGAGGCAACCCTTAGGCGCGCCCAAGGCGCCACTACCCACACTCACGCATTGCGAGACGAACATAATGTTCCTCACGAGGAGCGGGCGGAGACGCTCCCCGACCGTACCAGATATCCGTCAAGCTGCACAGAGCCTTGGTTCCCTTTGCCGCACGGGGTATACTTAACCTGTGCTCCCACGACCCACACCCCCCGCATGGTGAGGTGCAGGCGGAGACACTCCACGCCATGGCAAGGTCCATTTAGCCGCCAAGGTCAGTCCAACCAAAGGAGAAAACCCCACTACCACCGCCCGCATCTGCGCTACTCATCAAGCCACAGAGTTAGGAGGAGGAGTAAGAAAAAAGGATGGACATAAGTACTCCAATACAGAAATACTCACCTAATAAATCCTGGGCGAGAGCGTGGCAGCCACTGTAAAACAAGAAAAAAGTAGGGCGTTAAATAGAGGCACCCTTGGAGGATTGATAATCAACTTAACCAAGAATACTGAAAAATAAAATGCAAAAGTAGAGAGATTCTTAAGAATAAAAGCTGCCAAGTAATAGAAATGGACAACCCTTTTCAAGATTCAAGAGAAATCAATTTGTTTATCTAAGGGTAATACAGAAAAAAAAAATATATAAAAAAAATAAAAACACATAAAAAAAAAAATACAACAAAAATTAAATAAAAAACGTGAAAGTTAATGTGATTGGTTGCTTTAATAACAATTTCAAATTTTTTATTTCATATTCGATATTACGGAAAACTTCAACATTAAGTTCAGCTTGATTATAGAAAACCGAATGATAAGTATATCTTTTAACTGAATTTGAACCAATGTCTAAGCAAAGAAATAACACTGAGTACAGCAAGCATAGTTATAGATATATTAATTAATGTCTTGGAGGGTTCTATTTGTGGGCAGCTGGCGGAAGCTGTAACAGGATACAAACAGCCACGGATGGCCACGTCAGGAGCCTTCTTCCTTGCCAATGAACAAAACTGAACGACCTTGAACACCTAAGACCACTGTCCGGAATTACAAATTGCTATGACTGTTTATCACACAATATCTTGCCTCATACCCCATAGCGAATTTTTTAATACGAAAATGTCATTCCTTTACAATATATGTGTGTTTCATAGTATGTTTGTTTCTTTGGAGGTGTGTGGTTGGTTTGTTTGTTTGTGGGTTATGTGTGATGTGTTTGTGTGTTACTTCAATGTCCGAGCGGTGTGGTGTGTGTTCGTGTGTGTGTTGTCGTGTGTTTGTGTGTGTGTTTGTGTGTGAGTTTGTGTATTGTTTGTGTGTTTGGTGGTGTGTGTGTTCGTGTTGTTGGTGGTGTGGCTATAATATTTTTTATCTGTGTGTGTTCATGCGTTAGTGTTTGTGTGGTCCGTGTTGTTTGTATGTGGTGTGTGGTTTGTATGTGGGGTGTGTTTGTATGGTGGGTTGTGTGTTTGTATTTGGTGTGTGTTTGTATTGTGGTGTGTGTTTGATGGTGGTGTGTGTTTGTCATGTGGTGTGTGTTTATGTAGTGTGAGTGTACCTTAGGATTTTGTAAACTCGCTCTCTTTTACCTTTATTTTGCCTGTAGATATTTATGCCGTTGGCTCACATGATGGATTTTGCCGTTTGCTCCACGATGGGAAAGAGAATCACTACGAGTCCTTGGGCCTCTGTCTGCCTCACCAGTGTTCTCCAATCTGCCATCACAAAAAAAAAAAAAAAAATAATAATAATAATAATAATTATTATTATTAATATCTTATTATTTACTCACACTCCAAAATAGAAACAAAAACATTCCCACACAAATTTATGTACTTCCCTTTTTGTACCCCCACGTTCACAGATTATATTTTGTTAATTTCACAGTTCCAACATTCCCTGCTTTCAGGATAAATACCCGAAAATAATTAACTTTATACGTTCATTTTCCTGATTTAAGGAAAAATATAAAGTATATATACACAAAGGACACCTGATTTCCTCCGTCAATCCCAATAAACATCAACATAATCAACCCTTACCAGTGTGGATGGTCGAGAGCGATAAAACGGAGACAATGAACCCATACTTAGTGGCCCCTACCCCGCCATATCACGGATGGCTACGTCACGAGCCTTCTCAATGCCAATAAACGAAACTGAACAACCTGAACACCAAAGACCCTTATACATGTTCAGAATTCAAGTTCCATGCTGTTTTCACACAATATCTTGCTAATATCTGCACATTAGCGATCCTTTTTAAATACGATAATGCATTCCCGTACAATATGTGTGTGTGTTTGTCAGTATGTTGTGTGTGTGTGTTTGTGTTGTGTATGTGTGTGTTCGCGTGTGTGTATGTGTGTTCGTATATTTTTTTATTTGGTGTTATGCGTTTGTGTTTGTGTGTGTGGATATGGAGTTTGCGGTTGTGTGTGTTAGGCGTTGTGTTTCTGTGGTGTGTATGTTTGTGTGTCAGTGGTTTTTTTGTTGTTCTGTGTTTTACTGTGTGTTTGTGTGTGTGTGTTTGGCATGTGGTTGTGTTTGTATGTGGTGTGTGTTTGATGTGTGTGGTTTGTATGTGGTGTGGTTGTATAGGTGTGTGTTGTATGTGGTTGTGTGTTGGATGGGCGTGTGTTTGCACGGTGGTGTTGTCGTTTGTGTGTGTTTGTGTGTGTGTGTGTGTGTTTTTGTGGTGTGTGTGTAAATACGTTTCGTCTCCAGCTTCATCACGGAGGTAGACGTGGTTCTCTCTCAGAAAAAACATGCCAATATCTGGGGGAAACGCCAATACTTTAGCTGGTCTAAATCATAAAAAATGTGAATTCTCATATGATTTTCTCTATGTACTGGCCTCCAACCATAAAATTGAACATCCTTTCATAAATTATTTACATACTATTTAACACCATTTCCTACGCTTTGACTTTAGCAGAGTCGGAAAGGCAACCCTGTAACCATCTGGGAGTTTAAACAAAAACTGTCCGAGTGTTGTGTCGTGTGTGTGGTGTGTGTTCGTGTGCTTGTGTGTGTCGTGTGTGCGTGTGTCGTTCGCGTGTGGGTGTGTTCCGTGTGAAGTGTGGTGTGTTCGTGTGAATGTTCGTGATTAGTGGTGTGTGTGTTCGCGTTATGAGTGTATGTGTGTGTTCGCGTGTGTGTGTATGTGTGCGCATTTTTTTTCTGTGTGTGTGTTTATGCGTTTGTGTTTGAGGTTGTGTATTTTGTGTGTCTGGTTTTTGTTTTTTTGTGTGTATATGTTTTGGTGTTGTGTCTGTGTTTTTGGTTTCGTTTGTGTGTGTTTGTTGGTGTGGTTTGTGTTTGATGCGTGGAGTGTGTTTGTGCGTGTTTGAAGTGTGTGTGTTTGTGTTAGTGTGTGTGTGTGTGTGTATTCGGGTGTCGGTGGGTATCGTGGTCGTGTGTGTGGTGTATACGTGTGGTTCTTTCGTGTGTGTGGTGTGATCACCTGTGTGCGTGTGTTTCGTGTGTGGTGGGTGTTCGCTTGTGTGTATATGTCTGATTGTGCGCATTTTTGTCTGTGTGTTTATGAGTGTGGGTTTGTGTGTGTATGTGGTGTGTCTACGCCTGTGTGTTGGATTTTCGTGTTTGTATGTTCTGTTTTGTTTTTGTGTGGGTGTTTGTGTGTTTTTAGTGTGTGTGTTTGTGTGTGTGTGTGCTTGAGTGTGTTTGGTGCGTGTTTGTGTGTGTGTGTGTGTTTGTGTGTGGGGTTGTGTTAGTGTGTTTGTGGTTTCTTATGTTTGTGGTATATGTATATGTGTTTGTGATTGTCTGCCAAGAGGTTCTGCATGTGCGCATATCGGTGTGTGTGTGTGTGTTTGTGATGTTTGCGTGTTTTTCTTTGTGTGATTGGTGTGAGTGGTTTGTTTGTGTGTGTATGTTTGTGTTGTATGTGTGTGTTGTTATCTGTTCGTCTTGTGTTATGTTTGTGTGTGTTTGTTATGGTTTGGGGGATAAATCCCCCGAAACTAATTTAACTTTTACGTTCATTTACATGATTCTAAATGAATATTTAGATTCCATACATACATATGAATCCAAAAGGAAAACCAGAATATTCTCGTCAATCCCAATAAAGTGATTAATAACCCTGTACCATGGCGTGGATGCTCGAGAGCGACTATAACGAGACAATGAACCCCTTCTTAGTGGCCCCACCTTGGCATTTTACGGATGGCACGTCAACGAGCCTACTTCTTGCAATGAACGACACCTGACACCTGAACCACCTAAGACCTTCTCGTGTCGCTTAACAAGTCGCATACTTTTATTGTCACATAATATCTTACTAATATAGTTCCCATATTAGCGATCTTTTAAATACGAAAATGTCAATTCCTTTACAATATTGTATATATATGTTAGTATATATATAAATAATATATATATATTATATATAATATATATATATGATGTGTTTGTGTGTGTGGTGTGTGTGTGTGTTGTGTCATGTGTGTGTGAGGTTCGTGTCGTGTGTGCTGTATTCGTGTTCGTGATTATGATGTGTGTATTCGTGTGTGTAGTGTGTGTGTTTTCATCGTGGGGTGTGAGTCGTGTGTGTGTGTTCGTGTGTGTGTGTGTTCGTGTGTGTGTGTTTTCGGTGCTGGTGCGTGTGTGGTGTGTGTGTTCGCTTGTTTTTGGTTTGTATGTTTCTGTGTTTGTGTTTGTGCGTGTTTTGTGTTTGTTTATGTGGGTTGTTAGTGGTGTTTCGTTTGTGTGGTGTGTTTTTATGTGTGTGTTTTTATGTTTGTGTTTAGTGTGTTGTGTGTATGTGTGTATGTTGTTTGTGTTTGTTTTGTGTGGTTTGTTATTGGTTGTGTGTATGTGTATATTTGTTTTGTGTGGTGGCACATGTGGTTGTTGCATGTGCGATATCTGGTGTGTGTGTGTGTGTTTGTGTGTGTGTTTGTGCTGTGTGTGTGTGTTTCTGTATGCTTTCAGAGATAAATCCCCAAAACATAATGAACTCTTTAGTGTCATCTTACCCGTTGTACCAATGAATATTAAAATTCACCATATCACACATATGAATCCCAAGGAAACCCAGACATGTTCTCGGCAATCCCAATAAAGTTACATTAACCCTTACCATGAATGAACGACTATTACGAGACCAAGACCCCTCTAGTGGCCCCACCTTGGCATTTTACGGATGGCCAGTCAGGAGCCTCTTTCCTTGCCATGAACGAAACTGGAACACCTGAACATGAAACACCTTCCACTGTTCGGAATACAAGTCGAAGCTTAGTTAGTCACAAAATATCTTCCTCACAATTAACACCCGATTAGCGATATTTTAAATACGATAACTTCATTCGTTTACATAGAATGTATATAATAATATATTATTATATAGTATGGGTGTGAGTTGTGTTGTTTGTGTGTGTGTGTGTGTGTGTGTGTGTGTGATGTGTGTTTGTCGTGTGTTTGTGTGTAGGTGTGTTGTTTGTGTGTATGTGTGTGTGGGGAGATGTGTGGTATTCTGGTTTGTGTGTGTGTTCGATGTGTGTCTATGGCGTGTGTTCGGTGTATGTGTGTGTATGTTTGTTCGTGTTCGTCCTTGGTGTTCGTGGTGTGTGTGCGTGGTTCGGGTGTGTGTGTGTGTGTGTCTTACGTGTTGTGTGGATGTGTGTGTCGGTGGTCGAACGGTGTGTGTGGTTCGGTGTGTGTGTGTGCGTGTGGGTGTGGGTTCGGTGTGTGTGTGTTTCGGGTGGGTGGTGTTCGTGTGTGGTGTGTGTTCGTGTGTGTGTGTGGTGTGTTCACGTGTGTGTATGTGTGTGCGTATTTTTTTCTGTGTGTGTGTTTATGCGTTTGTGTTTGTCTGTGTTTTTGTGTGTGTGTCTTGTTTTTGTGTGTGTGTGTTTGTGTGTGTGATTGTGTGTATATGTGAGAGTATATGTGTGGTGTATTGGTTGTGTTGTTGTTTGGTGTATGCCATTGTTTGTGTGTATATGTATATTTGTTGTGTGTGTGTGACACAGTGGTTCTGCCATATGCGCAATCTGTGTGGGGTATGATAAAGGAATGACATTATAGTATTTAAAAGATCGATAATGGCAGATATTGTCGTGACACTAAGAATGCAACTTGTACTCGGACAGAAGGGGGGGGGGGGGGGGTTTTTTGGAGGGGGGGAAGCCGGGTCCGGTGTTCCGGTGTTCGAGTTTGTTCCATGTGTCAAGGCAGAGAGGGATCTGACGTGGCCTCCGTGGCTTGTGTACAGTGGCCAAGGAGGGGGCACACTGGGTCGAGGCACATTAACTGTCCGCGCGCCCTTTAGTCGACTGTTCGAGCACCACACATCGGTAAGGGTTTGATTAGATACGAGCTATTGATCGGGATCGATCAGAGGATGGAGTGTAGTGCACTGGCTTTTGGCTTCGTCGTTGTGTGTCTCCGATTTAATGTTTCCTTCGACTCCGGTAAATGAACGTAAAAAGTTATTATTTTCGGGGATTTTATCTCTGAAAGCATACACAGAAAACACACAACACACACAAAGACAAAAAAGTACACAACCACACACAAGCCCCGCCCTCAAATACAACACACACACAAAGACACACACCAAAACACACACAAAAACATAAAACACAACACACCCCGAAAAACGAAAAACACAAGCCAACGCACCAATAACCCATACACCCACACACCCACAACACGCACACACACACAAAAACATCAACACACACAAACCACAAACACCCCAATCAAATACACACGGAAATACACACAAAAACAACACACACACTCCACACCCCCCCCCCCCCCCCCCCCACACAAACACACGCACATAAAAACACACAGCACAAACACACACCCCACAAACAACAGACACAATACACACAGACCAAACACACAGACACACACAAAAACACACACACACACAAAAACACACTATACACACAACACATAGACACCAAACACACACACAAACACCATACACAAACAAACACACCACCACAAAAAACACAAAACCACAACAACTCACAAACACACAAAAACACGCACATACACAAACAACACAAACACACAAACAAACCACACTAACGTCACACAACACAAAAAATATAACGGACACGAAAACAGAACACACAACACTAACCACACACATAAATTGACACGACAAACTACACACACACGATGAAAATTATTGCGAACCAACCCCTACCCACCCATACAACCGCCCAGAACATGCGACCTTTTATGGGAATTTACTTACCATCTGTAGCCTGGGGCGCTTCACTCCATTCCACCCACGAACCACACCATCACCTTCCATAAGGCACTATGGGACGACATGGAAGAGGATCAAGAGCAAGGTTATTTACAATCCATCAGTTACACTCAAAGATTATCTAATTCGGCACGAGTCGTTACTACGAATGACAGTCGACCCAAGTTATGACACGATATCTGGATTAAAATAGATGTCGGAATTTGATCAGCATTTTGGCGCTAAGTCAGCCTCAATTTATCTTTCACTTCAAAATGTGATACTGGTACGTAGAAATGCTGCCTTCCCTCATTTACACTTGGGTTTTTTCCACAACCACACTCCCACTTTCAGGAAATGACAGTTGGCCTCTCCACAGATATCACCATAATAGCCAGTTCGCCAAAAGGAGAAAAGGCTGATGGCAGACGCTCAGGAATTTCCCTTCAATGCGAAAGAGTAGCTTTAACCCAAGCCAACATAAGGTATGGACATCGAAATGAAACATTTCACTGAGAGGGCAAGTGTCTGTATGCACCAAAGATCATAAGAAACTCTAGTAAACTGACATGATTTTCAGGTCAAAAGTCTGGAACACGCCAAAAGTAATTGTCAGCAGAATACACAAGAACAGCCGGAATCTCGGAGCTTTGTCGAGAACCAAGAACCATTGATGTGGTGCCAGCAATGGTTATAGATATTAACCAGGAGAGGTTGTCATCAAATGAAAAATTGATGCTAGAACTAGATTGTCGTCTTGGAAAGCACAAGGGTTAAGGGCAAACCGTGGTCTGATGTGCCGACCTTCACCACAACCATGGACATGTTACTCGTAGATGACTCGGGGCTTCTCCTCACCTAGGCTTGCGATTACTACGTAGGAGCGCAGGTATCCACAGCTATGTATGTAGGTGTCTGAACCATCCTGGCTACCTCTCGTGGAGACGTGTGTTCCGTTTCGTGTAAGATGCATGAGCAGGAATCAAGTATCGCAGTAAAACTCACAGCTTCAATCAGAGTAGACGTGGTTGATCTATGAGAAAACATGCCCAATATCTGGGAGAAACGCAATTACTTTAGCTTGTCTAAATATCATAAAAGAATGTGAATCTCCTAAGATTTCTCTTGTCGTTGACTGGGCCTAGCCACCCTGCAAAAGAATCAATCCTTCAGAGAAATTGACTGCAACAAACTATTTAAAAACGTATTATTTCACATAGGCTTTGATTTTAGCAGTCGTGAGGACAAGTCCACAATCTCATGTATACATCCATCTCGCTGAGAGTTTTAGCAAAACTATCAAGAAGACCATTTTTCCAAGCTCATAAAGCGACGTTTCTTTATGTCTCAGGCAAATAACACTTGCATAAAAACATCTACTGCTTTCCCCTGGTCCAAAAGGCGGCCTAACCTCACGGCATAGTTCCCTGTACTTTGAATATCAAAAAGATGCGAGCACACTCTTTCAAAACATTATTACATTATAAAAGAAAATATATGTCCACTCATGAAAGACATTACAGGATAAGCTAGTCTCACAGAATCCTCATTAATATCTGGGGGTGAGGATCCGGCGTTGTATTCCTGGTACGGATTTTAATTTAAGTTCATGGTGGGTTGCTACCTTGGAAATTTTTGTGTACCCGCTCTCTTTTACCTCGTGTTTTTTTCTTGTAGATATTTTTGGCGCGTTTGTCACATATGGGCGATCAGATAGACAGCCGACACCGGGAGAGTCCAGCGCGGCAGATCTAGGTTGCGCTCACGACAAGTTACGAACACACCACAACTCCCAGGCATCATTAGAAAGAAATCAAGACATAATAATACATACGGCAAGTCTCAATTAATGTAACTACAAACCCAGGCTCACACTTTGAACCCATCTCCTCTCCAGGCCCCCAGGTCCGATCAGGGGAGACTCGGCCTGTGCCTGGTACTGTGCGCTGCGCCTCGGTAGCCTGGCTTGAAGCCTGTATTTGTGCTGGCTTCCAGATGAAAATGATACGGTGAATATGGTGAGTTGTGCAAGAACACCACAAGAAGCACGTGACCATAATTCCTTTACTCACTGCGCCCCTTGTGAATAATTTAGGGTACGTTATGATATGGGCCTCGTCATTTCGCGCTCGTGCTAAATCAAAACCTAATTCACCCCTGCTATTTACTACACTCCAAAAATATATACACATTCCAAAACACAAAATATTGTACTTCCTTGATCATTATACCCCCACTTCGCTTTCATTTCCAGTGTTCACTTTCCCTGCTTCAGGGATAAATCCCGAAAATTAATAACTTTTACGTTCATTTACCTGAATTCTAAGTAAACATTAAATTTATATACACAAAAAGACAACCCACACTCTCCCATCAAATCCCAAATACCAACAAATAAACACCCTTACCATGTAGTGGATGGTCGAGAGCGACTAAAACGAGACAAAGAAACCATACTTAGGCCCCACTTCGCCATGTCACGGATGGCACGCACCAGCCTTCTTCCTTGCCAATAAAACGAACTGAAACACCTGACCTACTGTCCGAAGATTACAAGTCGCTGGCTTGTTTGCACACCAATATCTTGCTAATCCTCCCATTAGCGATATTTTAAATACGAAAATTTCATTCCTTTACGGATATATGTTTGTCCAGTATGTTTGTTTGTTTGTTGTGTGTGTTTGTTTATTTGTTTGTGTGTTGTACGTTGTTTTGTGTGTCTTCTGCCGAGTGTGTTTGTGTTTCGTGTGTGTGTTATGTGTGTGTATTGGGTGCGTGTGATTCGCGTTTGTGTTGTAGTGCGATATTTTTTGAGCGTTTGGCTTTGTGTGGTAGTTGTGTGTGTGTGTTTTTTGTGTTTTCCTGTGAGTTGTGCATGCAGATGGGTGTGTTCGCCGCCCCTATTTAATTGTGTGTGTTGATTTGGTTTGTGTGTTTGTATGTGGTGTGTGTTTGTATGTGTGTGTGTTTGTATGTGGTGTGTGTGTATGTGGTGTGTGCTTGGATGTGGTGTGTGCTTGTATGTGGTGTGTGTGGTATGTGGTGTGGTGGGGATGTGGTGTGTGTTTGTATGTGGTGTGTGTTTGTATGTGGGTGTGTTTGTATGGATGTGTGGTATGTGTATGTGAGGTGTGCTTGTAGGTGGAGTGTGTGTTTGTATGTGGTGTGTTTGTATGTGTGTGAGTTTGTGTATAATGTGATATGTGTTTGGATGTGGTGTGAATGTTGTATGTGGTGTTGTAATATTGTAATGTGGTGGTGCTTGTATGTGGTGTGCGCTTGTATTGGTGTGGCTTGTATGTGGTGTTGTGTTGATGTGGGTGTGGTTTGTAGTGGTGTGGTTTTGTATGTGGTGTGTGATTGTAGTGGTGTGTGTTTGTAGTGGTGTGGTTTGTATTGTGCGTGTCGCGTTTGTATATGGTGGGTGTTTGATGTGGGGGTGTTATGTTCGTGTGTGTTTGTTTGTGGTGTATATGTGTGTTGTTTTTTTGTGTTGTGCGTGGTTTGTGGGTGATTGTTTCTGGATGTGTTTAGTGCGTGGTTGTGTGTGTGTTTTGTGTGTGTTTATGGTGTCTCTTTGTGTGTCTTTGTGGTTCGTTGTTTGTGGTTGTGTGAGATTGTGTGTGTGTATGTGATGGTGTGTGTGTTTGTGTTTTTAGTTTTTCTGTTTGTGTATGTTTGTGTGTGTATTTTTGGTGTTAGTTTATTTGTGATTTGTGTGTTTTTTATGTCTTTGTGTGGGGTGTGTTTTTGTGTGTGCCTTGTTAAGTGTTGATGTGCTTGTGTGTTTGCGTGCGAGTGTTATGTGTTAGAGGCGCTTGTTGGGTGTGTGTCGAAGCGTAGGAATAGAATGTTTGTTGATGTAGATTGTCGTGCGGTGTCGTCTGTGTATTGTCTCTGTTGGTGGATTTGTGTGTGCGCAGGAACACGGGCAGCTGTGAAGCAGATCCTCCAGTGTGCAACTTTCGTGTCTAACTGTTTCCCACAACACGTAAACACATACCATTTTTCAGGCGAAGAGGTCGGGGTAGTCATTAGTTAAATTAAGACAATAAACATCGCAAGTATAATGAAGTAAAAGCGTGCACACTGAAAGATTATACATGAGAAAGCCCAAAGAAACACAGAACACCCCCCCCCCCCCCCCCGTGTAAATGATAAATAAATGAATACTAACAACCACAAACCGTTAAAAGCTCGCAAATGCACTAAAATGAATAATACACAAAATAATTAAAATGGAAGGATAAAGATCTCAAAATTATTTTTTTGGTGTGTGGGGACAGTAAAAAGATGCTGGGAATTAAGTAAAAATTGTACAGTAAAGGACTACAGGAACACAGGGAAAATTACAAAGAGACAGTAACAGGAGGAAAATAAATGGAATACTAAAATCAAACAAACTGATAAACACGAACAGTAACACTCAAGAACATCAAAATAGTAAATAATAACCAGGAAAAAAAATCAGACCAAAGATGCATTAGTGTGGAGGCTGATACATATCACAAATACAGAACGGAGTTAAAAAATTAAAACATTAAAGGAAAGGCAACAGAAACGGGGTGAAGGGCAGGTGCAAAGAAAATGAGCTTAATAAACAAACAAGACTTACCCTTATTACTAATGAACTGATAAAGCCAACAGAGTTTTAAAATCACTCCACCGACTGTCCACCATAGAATATGGTTGTAGTGAGTTGGCAACGTCATGGCTAGTGGTAGCGGCGTGCAATGGTGTTGTAGGCTGCAGTACTGCAACCTTATTCTTTAGGCTCGTTGGGTGATTGTGTCCCCCAGTTCATGACCTGCATTTTCCATATATTTTTAAAACTGAAAACAGATTACTGGGTAAGAAAAAAAAAAAAAAAGTCAGGATAAAAACAATGAAATAAGCAAGACAGCAGAGAATCATGAACAAATAAACTGACTGAGAGAATTACGATCATTTATCACCATTAATTAGCACCCACGATTTCTTAATTCAGTTTGATGTCTCAGACAACAGTTTTCACGTACTAAGAAATAACCAGGCGAAAATAAAATTCAGCATCCAAATCATACACCCACTCCTCGCGCAAACGCAAAAAAAGACCCACCCGAAGGAGGTGTTAAGCCTTAAAGATAAGAGAAAAGAGAGCCCAGTACAATGTGCGGCCCCTTTAAAGGTAGAGGGCGCGCACGGTCTCTATGAACGAGTTGTATTAAGCTCCAAGAAAAACAATAAATAAAGAGTAGAATAAAAATAATTAGAAGATAAAAGATAACCAAAAAATTACGAAGGGATAAGATGCTGGGATAATAAGTACAAAATTGGAAGGAAAGACCAAGGAACACAGGAAACTACAAAGCAGTAAAAGGAGGAAACTAAATAGAATACTACTGTCAGAAAAAATTAAAATGAGGACGACGATAAGAAGATCAAAAGAATCAACACAGATGCGTCACACATCACAACACACCGCGAAAAATAAGGCCCAAAATGAACATTTTTAAACCTCTCTCCCTTCAAAAAAAGGCAAACTGAACATAAAGGTAAACTACAATCCACGGGATTGTAAATATCTCTTTAAAGGTATATCAGGTGACGAGAGGCAGCCGTCATTCACGGATCCGATGAAATTGTAGGGCTACGGCTGCACGGCAACAGAGAGGGATGAGCGGTTTGCGTCACTACAGTCCCTCCATCATGACTTCGATCTTCTCCTTCCATCGTTAACGTTCGTCGAAGGCTTCTAAACTCTCTCGGCGGTCCCTCACGTCTCGGTCCGGCCCATACACTCCAGAACGTATCGGCAGGCACCCAGGCTGTAACAGGGGAACGCACAGAGACACGAGAGGAGGCATCGGAGGCGACCACCCACGACAGAGGGACAAGCGGCGCCACTACATGTCCCGAGAAAGAGGAGACGAGAAAGGCACACGACACCTGCCCTCTGATACCGACCATAACTGTGGCTGGGACTAGAGCAAACGGCACCACCCTGCGAAAAAGAGCTCAGATAGTACAATAGACTTAGCTGAAAATATGCATTCAAATGAAAAGCTATCCAGTGCAATAAATATATCTAAAACCAGAAATACAACCTAATTTAAAAAGAAACCCAAAGTAAAACAAAACCAAGGAAAAGGATAAATGCAAAAAAAAATAAAAAACAAAAAAAAGAAATAGACAAAAAAGGGCCACACAAGAGCACACTAAGCCAAACAATATTAAACAAAACGAAAAAATACAAATAAAAATACATTACAGTAGAAAATTGAGAGAAAGGATAAGTCAAGGTAATAGTTTTAAATTAAGTTAATATATGAGTATATATACAAAAACAAAAACAGAACTTAAGATAACGAAATATTTGCAGTTTTCAAATTCAGAAAGCAAAACAAAAAGAGAGTAGCAGGATACTACTTGCCCGTTTATCGAAGACATCCGTAAGATTAATAGATGAATTAAGGTATGTATACAACGGCAGCCAGAGAGTGTGAACATCAATCTGCACAACTGTTCACAAACAGCAGATACGTCAGGAACGTCGGGTGGAATCAAACTGTTGGCCCATCACCATCTCCCTAGACTGTGGAAAAATGCAGCTCATCACTGACGTCGAAGGGAACAGTAACTGAGTGAAGATCAGCTTTGCTTGCAATTCTTGAAGGAGCAAGCCCAATTGATCTTGTCAAAGGACCCAGTAGTGACTTGCATAATGCCCATTGTTACAGTGACAAACCACCTTTCACTCTCAACATGCCATTAGCCTGTGGATGGAAAATACACGTTATATAACTGCTCTTGATGACTCTAGCAACTCGCAGACTTTAGAAAAGAGGACATTCTTGATTCTGGCCAATTGCATTTTCATGTAGTAACTTGGGTGGGACCAAACGAAGGTCATAAAAGGGCCGAGAAAATCTCAGCATGGATAGCCCATAAATATTGCCCTTCAGTAGTTGTATCATAGCTTCAGGAGATAAGCGGAAGTGTGTGGATAAGCAAGAGCTGCACCCTTTATGTCGTTGACAAGCTTGGCAGCTGGGCAACATAATCTTTGACGGTACGAAGCAGTTTGCAAAGTAAAAAACATGTCACATAATTACAGTGAGTGCGTTTTTTAAGTACCCTTTGTGAGCTGCACTGAGGCTACAATAATGAGCGAGTCGAATGTGCCCGCACTACGGAGGGCCTTTGGTACCACTAACTGATGAGGACCCCATCTGGAAAATGGCACACATGCTAAAGATACATCACCTTTTATTTCAACTCATCTAGGCAAAGCGGTAAACGACGCTTGCAAGTTTTTCCTCTTCTAGAGATAAGTTCAGTCTTCCAAGAGGATCTTCTAACTGCTGGACGTTGAGGTTTGAGGTTCAATACTCTTAGAAGCCAGAAGATGCGAGGACTGCAAACCAATGGCTCTATATGGGTCAACATGCTTTAACTCCCCGACAACGGCAAAAGCTTCTGCAAATCAAATATGCTGGGTACCTATGCCTCAGCATCCTCATGAATACTGAGGTGATGGATTGGCCATTATTACTGTCCGGATTTTCTCATTTCGAAGTTCATGAGTTCTAGCTCGTACCTATGCATTTTGATAACGCTAGTCTGACCTCTTTTTTCCCTGTAGATATGTTGTCGTTTGCTCACATGAGGGACAGAGCATCACCTGAGAGTCACTTGGGTAATCTGTCTGCTCAACGGTGTTCAAAATCTGCCCATCACAAAAGAACAACAAAAAATATACTATATATGATAATAATTAAAAAAATAATAATTTAATTATAACACGGCATCACACTTTGGAAACAAATCTCATCTCCAGGCCCAAGGACGATCAGGGGAACGGCAGGCTTGGAGCCTGGCATGTTCCTAGCTGTGCCTGGGCCTGTGCCGGACTGTGGCCTGGTTTGAGCACCTGCTGCGCCTAGCTTGTGCCAGGCTTCCGCGAAATATACGTGAATATGGTTGGCAAACCCAGAGACTACCACTCCTACTCACTACTTGCCCCTTGTGAATAATTAGGGTCTTTATCAATGGGCCTCGTTTCGATCTCGGCGAAATCGAAACCTATCACCCTCGTCTATTTACTACACGCCAAAAAATTATATAACAAGCATTCCACACACAAATTTATTGTACTTCCATTTTGTTCCCACTTCCCAGAATTTATAGTTTCTTCTTGTCTCCAGTTCCACTTTCCCTGCTATTCACAGCGATAAAGTCCCCGGAAAATAATTAACTTGTACGTTCATTACCTGTTCTAAGTTAGACAAAAACATTAAATTAAATTATATACACACAAAAAATACACCAGACTTCGACGTACAATCCAAACCCTCAAGATAATCAAAACCCTTACCATGTGTTGGATGGTTCAGAGACGGGACCTAAACGGAGACAATGAACCCATACTTAGGGGCCCCACCACCTTCGCTCATGTCATGGATGGCTCCCGTCACCAGCCTTCTGTCCTTTCCAATTCAGCTGACAGCACCTGGGAACACCAAGAGGACATGACTGTCCGAATTAACAAGTCGCATGGCTGTGTGTTTGATCACACAAAATATATGGCGAATATCTCCCATTAGTGCATCGGATTTAATAACGAATATATGTTGTAAATGTGCCTTTAACAATATATGTGTGTTTTGTTATTATGTTTGTGATGTAGTGTGTTGGTTTTGTTGTGTATGTGTTTGTGTTGTGTGGGATGTGTGTATGTTTTGTAGTTTGTGTGTGTGTTCCTTGTTCGAATGTGTGTGTGTTTCGTTTGTGTGTTTCTGTGTTTGGTGTAGTGTGGTGGTATCGCGAAACGTGTGCCTAGTGTATGTGTTGCGTATTTTTTTATTGTGTGTTTAGCGTTTGTGTTTAGTGTCCATGTGTGTGGTTATGGGTTTGTTGTGTTTAGTGCGTTTTAGTTTGTGAGTGTGTGATTATGGGTTTATGTTTGTGTGTTGTCATGTCTGGTGGCATTTGTCTGTTTGTGTGTGTGTGTGTGTGTGTGTTTTCCTGTTTGTTTACGTATGTGTGTTTGTATGCGGTGTGTGTTTTGTAGTGGTGTGTGTTTGTATGGGTGTGTGTGCTTGTATGATGGTGGGTTGTGCTTGCAGGTGGTGCTGTTAGTAGGTGGAATGTGTGTTGTGATGTGGTGGTGTGTTTGTATGGTGGGTGGTTTGTATGTGGATGTGTGTTTGACATCGTGGTGTGTGTTTTGTATGTGGTGTGTGTTTAAGTGCGTAGTGTTGTTCAGTGCGTGAGGAGGATGGTTTGTGTGTATATTGGTAGATTTAAATTTGTGTTTTGTGTCGTGTTTGTTTTGTAGAGTGTTGTGTGTGAGAGCTGTTGGGCGTATATGTTTGTGAATGTGATTTGTGAGTGGATTGGTGTTGTGTTGTTTTTGTGGCTTTGTGTGTGCCTTTTTGTGTGCGTTTGTTGTGGTGTTTTTATGTTTTTTGTTTTTGTAGATGTTGTGTAGTGTTTAATGTGGTGGTTTATTTGTGTTTGTTCTTTGTCTTTGTGTGTGTGTAGTGTTTGTAACGTTATGTGTGGCTTGTTAGTGTGTGTGTTTGGTGTGGTGTTGTGTGTTTGTCTTGTGGTTGGTGTGTGTGTGTTGTCTCTGTGTCGTTTGTGTGTTGTGTGAGTGAGTGTGTTTGTTGTGTCTTATGTTTTTTTTTTTTTTTTTTTTTTTTTTTTTTTTTTTTTTGGTTTTTTTTTTTGTGTGTGTGTGTGTGTGTGTGTGTGGTGCAATGGACCAAGCTGTGAGAATCATCTTACCAAGTGTGAACAATTTTCGTTCTATGTTTTCACAACACCAGATACACATACCATTCTTCAGCCGCAGAGGTCGCGGTCGGAGCATTTAGCAACCAACATCAACTTATGAGTTATACACTCTGTGAAGGGAATGCGGACCAATCAAACTGATGACATGCAACAACAAGCAACAACGAAAGATGTTCTGCAAAAGATGAAAAAAACAAAATATTTTGGTACAGTGCAAGACACACAAACAGCGCTGCTGGAAGGGCATGAAAACAGTCTAAAAACTGCTGAGTTGCATTGCAGCTAAAGAATTACTACTGAGACTTGTGAATACTGCGCTGACACACTGGGATAAATGTGTGTGTGAATATCAACTTAAGGGGCATCCGTTGGCCAGCGGGTACCGCTATATCGGACTTCCTTCCTCCTGTTTTGATAGTAAGGGACCTAAGTCGGTACCTGAAATAGAGCCCTTGTGTACAGATCCCTGAAGCGTCTGTCTTGGTAACATGAGAAGTACTTGGGGGGTAAGTTCCAGGTGTAGTCAATTAATGCTCATAAAGTAATAAATAAATCAGAAACACAAAAAACCAGTATGTGAAATACTAATATATATAAACCAGAAAAACAATAGTAATACAAAAAGGGCCATATGTTATTATAAAAACTGACGTGCACAATAAAAAGCATTTAAAATGAAGTGCTAAGCTAAAGGCTTACACTAACTACTGAGAAAAAAAAAGAGAGTCATATAGATGCTCGTTAGGTAAAATACTTTAATAATATTTTTTAAAATCTGACGTAATAACACGGCGGCGTAGAAGCCACTGAAGGGCATCCTCGAAGGAACGTAAAATAAAAACAAACCAACAGAAAAAAAAAAAAAAAGGCAAAGGCTAAAGATGTTTAATGCAAACGCACAGAAAGTCAAAAGCCAACAGAAGATTAAAACCAAGTGTCCTGAGGGTGATAGTGAATAAAAATAATAAATAGAAGTAAAAACCTAAAATGAAAATCGCCAAGGTATCACTAAAGGAACATGTTTTCTTATAAGAAATAGAGATCAGTCCAGCTCCTTGTAAATAAACAATCAGGCCGTCAAGCAAAGGCCTGAAGAAACAGTGGTTTTCTTGTGTGAGGAAGAGGGATAGAGTCCGAGGAGCAGACATCAAGGTGGCGTGTAGGGACAGGAAACTGTGGTATATGGAGTTGGTAGAATATATAGATACCGGTGTGTGCAACAGGGAAAAGTAGAAAAGGAAAGGTAAACACTAGAAAGTGGTAGAGACTGGAACATCTAAGGAATCTCACGAAATGGAAGACTGATAGTAATTTGCAAAGAATGCTATTAGTATAAACCGAAACCTCTCAAAAAAGTGTTGGCCGGCCCTTTCATGCACGTCTGTCATCCTTTGTTCGCGTTTCCTGATATCCATCCATCAATTCGTTTCTCTTTCCTTCTTGTTCTCCACTTTCTGTAGGCTCGGCAGACAGCGCTCTTGAAGGACAAGAGGATTTTGCATGAGAGACATCCGCGTAGGAAATTACTACATCTATCCCAGAAAATAAATGAAATGTGAAAATGGGAGGTAATCACCCTACCGATGGACCCTACAATTACCTAAACCTACAATTCCAACCCCATCATCAATAATATATGCTAACCCATATGCACATTCACTACTAAACACATCCCCTAAAGTAATAAACATAGTAGGGTGGGGGCCACAGCTTAATAAGTAATCAGACGTCAGACTATACAAAATTCTATAGGTTGTGAACCTACTGTGTGCTGGGAATCGTTGAAAAAGCCTATCACTCGTGACACCAGAGGCCTCAAACTCCCAAACACTGCTAGTAGCACTTTGTTGCCTCGTAACTATGAGCCATAAGCACGCAAAGTTCACTACTCCTCCCTACTCCCAAAGTACGTAGCATGCTACGGTGTTACCAACATATATATACACTTCGGGAACGCAAACTGCTACAGGCGTTACCAATAGGTATTATATACCTTCAGAGAACCGCAGCCGCTACAGGCGTTTGTTTCCCTCTGCCTATCTACTTCAGAGCATGAGACCGCGCCTGCTAACAGGCGTTACCCATGTATGCATACCTTTAGAGAACGCAGTCAGGGCCTATTACAGGGTTCCAATATGTAGATTACCTAGAGAACGCAGGCTGCTACAGGCACGTTACCTATGTCTTACACCCTTAACCGCCGCCGTCGCACCACGGCTCCCAACCTGTACCACACAAATACATCCCCCACGAGAATAGCTGCCTAACACGCGCGTTACAATATCGCACCACACACAGTTTCAGAGACAAAACACAGCCCGCTACACAGAGACGCCTAACAACAAGAAAAATTCGTAATGATAACAAACCTATAGAGACACACACAAGCCACACAGAAGCACAAAAGTAAAGTCCCATATGCATTCACACATTAGAGAAACGCCGCTGCTACAGGACGTTACCAATTACCAATACACTTCAGAGAACGCAGCTGCAAGGCGTCCAATAACACAATCACATTCCAGAGAACGCGCCTTGCCTACCAGGTGTTGCTATACTTTTTTCTTTACCAACTGTGATAGAAAACCGCACAGCATGTATAAGGCGTTAACAATGAGCCATTCATCACACTTCTAACGAAGGTAGCTGCTAGGCCGATTAAATACGCATAATACCATTCAGAGAACGCCGCTTGTACAGACGCTACCAACATAGCATAACTACACCTCCTAGAACTGCAGCTGCTACGGGACCTGCTTACAATCCACTAGCGCGACTACAACCACACCCATACAATACCCACCCCACATAAAAATGCGCCTAGCTGGATTACGAAGCGAGGATGGAGAGTTAGAGGAGGATGGCGGATCGTGTGACGACCAAGCTGTAAGAAAGCAGAGCGCGATCTCAGATCCCACCCAAGGACACGTCTAGTTTCAACAACCACTTCCTACGCCTAGAACGCCATAAGGCACCCAAAGGGCCACCACCGAGGGCTTCTCTCGCCTACAACCGCGAGCCGGGCACACTACTCGCCAAGAACCTGCTGCGAGCCCGACGCCGGAGACAACTCTTAACCCTGGCACGATATCATCAACGCTGCCCGCGGGTCCGAGGCACCCTTAGGCGCCGCCCCAAGCGCCACTACCCACCACTCACGCCGTCGCACAGCCACAGACAGACAGTCACACAATAATAGTCACCGTCATATGTAGGAGCGGGCTACGGCAGACACCCCAGCAACCGACACACACCGAACCCCCGTAACGACACAATCGATGTATCCGTATCCCACGCGCACAGAGCCTTGAGTCCGCTTTGCGCACGGGTGATAATGATGTTACACCTGTGCTCCACAGCGACCCACACCCACGCATGGTGAGGGTGCACGCGGACGGACCTCCACGCCATGGCAGTGTCCCTGAGGCGACACCAAGGTCAGCTCAACCAAAAGGAGAACCCTATACCACGCACCCGCATCTGCGCTACTCATCAAGCCACAGAGTAGGAGGAGGAGGAAGAAAAAAGGATGGACATAAGTACTCCAATACAGAAATACTCACCTAATAAATCCTGGACGAGAGCGTGGCAGCCACTGTAAAACAAGAAAAAAGTAGGGCGTTAAATAGAGGCACCCTTGGAGGATGATAATCAACTTAACCCAAGAATACTGAAAATAATAATTGCAAAAGTAGAGAGATTCTTAAGAATAAAAGCTGCCAAGAATAGAAATGGACAACCCTTTTCAAGATTCAAGAGAAATCAATTTGTTTATCTAAGGGTAATACAGAAAAAAATATATATATAAAAAATAAATAAAAACACATTAAAAAAAAATACAACAAATAAATGAAATAAAATAAACGTGAAAGTTAATGATGATTGGTTGCTTTAATAACAATTTCAATTTGTTATTTCATATTCGATATTACGGAATCTTCAACATTAAGTATCAGCTTGATTATAGAAAACCTGAATGATAAGTATATCTTTTAACTGAATTTGAACAATGTCTAAGTCAAGAAATAACACTGAGCTACAGCAAGCATTAGTTATAGATAATATTAATCTAATGTCTTGGAGGGTTATTTTGTGGGCAGCTGGCGGAAGCTGTACCAGGGGATAACAGCACATGGCTGCTGAGGACTGGTTGAGATATCAGTAAACACCATTATATACTTTGAAATGAGTTAGAAAAGATTGGCGTATATTAAGAAAAATAAGCTGTTACAAATCGTTCTACATTAATAAACACCATTCCTAGGCACATACAGCTACACACACACAGCTACACACAAACACACACACACACACGAGCAAAAAAAAAAAAAAAAAAAATAGTCAGCTCGTGTTCGATGGTTGTTACTCAGGTACCCACCAAAGGACATTGCAATATTCTAAATAGAATTTTGATTAATCAGTGATTTTCAACGTAAGTGATTCTCGGCAATTTGTACAATCAAGTTTATATATCGCTTATGATACTTATGCTACATGAGCTTTTAAAATGACGATTGTTTTACTCACCATGCATGTGGCTTCAATCTAATACATTAGAAATGGGGAAAATGCTGTTGGGAATACATTTCTAGTTTTACAAGGATAGTTATTTTTTTTTATATCATTATTATCGTTATTACCAAAATAATAGCTTTTGGGAGGCGCCACTGACATGTACTAAGGGGGCCACCCCTATTTGCCGTGATATGATGCTGGATACCAGGAACTGTACCCAGGGGTGCCTGAGAATCCAACTGTTGTGGACTGAGGAAAAATAACGGGGGAATTCGGCCACCGCTTCTAATTGTTCATTTTCAACTTACCCTGTAATTCGTCCACTATTGTCATGTCCAAGAGGTTCCTCTAAAGGCGGCATAACACCTGCTGGGGAGGACCGGTTTGAACTAGATTCCTGGCTTGCAGATGGTTGTGAATTGTGCGTATTCCTCCTTGTTCTAGGCCTAATGAACTGATAGGCAGATCTAAAATCTACAAAAGAAACTATAATGTAGGGTCACAGGTTAGCAAAAGTTGAGATAAAAGGGCCAATAAATATTTGAAAAGTTAAATGAGACAATAATACATTTGATAAAGTTAAATAAGACAGTAAAACATCGCAAGTAAAATTGAAGTAAAAGGTGCAAACTAAAAGATTATACAGAGAAAGCCAAAGAGACACAGAACACAGTAAAATAATATAAACGAAGCCTACTAAAATCAAACCGTAAAAAGCTAGCAAATGACACTAAAATAAATAATACAAAACATAGTAAAATGAAGGATAAAGAACTCAAAATTATTATTATTATTTTTTTTTATGTGGGACATTGAAAAGATGCTGGGAATTAAGTAAAATTGACAGTAAAGGACTACAGGAACACAGGAAAATACAAAGCAGTAAAAGGAGCAAAATAAATGGAATACTAAAATCAAACAAACTGATTAAACACGTAAGTAACATTAAGAACACAAAGTAGTAAAATTAAACCAGGAAAAAATCACAGACCAAAAAGATGTGGAGGCTATACATATCACACATACAGGACGGAGTTAAACCATTAAAACATTAAAGGAAAGGCAACAGCAACGGGGTGAAGGCCGGTGCAAAGAAAACGAGCTTAATAAACAAACAAGACTTACCCTCATTACTAATGAACTGATAAAGCCAACCGGCTTTCTACAATCACTCCCACTGACTGTCCACCATAAAATATATAGTTGTATGTTTTGCAACGCCCCCGGGTTGTTGGTAGGGGGCGTGCCATGGTGTTAGGCTGCAGTACTGCCAACCTTATTCTTTAGGCATCTTTTTGGGTGATTGCGTCCCCGAGTCTGACTCTTATGTTCAATTTTTTAAAAAACCTTACAACAGATACGGTGTAAAAAAAAAAAAAAATGAAATAAGCAAGACATGAACAAATAAAACTGACTGAGGGGGGGGGTAAACAAGAGAATTCTGATCATTTTACATTAATTTAGGCACCAGATTATTTTAAATTCAGTTTGTATGTATAGCATGTGCACTTGGCCACGAGAAAAGAGAGCCCCAGTACAATGTGCGGCCCCTTTTAAAGTTAGAGGGCGCGCAGGGTCTCTATGAACGAGTTATATTAAAGCTTCCCCGTAACCAATTAAAAAAGGTTTAGTAAAAATAATTAGAAGATAAAACGATAACCAAAATATTACGAAGTGATAAGATGCTGAAATTAAGTAAAATGACAGTAAAGGACTACAGGAACACAGGAAATACAAAGCATTAAAAGGAGGAAAATAAATAGAATACTAACTTTAAAAAAAAAGAGAAAAATGAGGACGAGATAAAAGATTAAAAGAATCAACACATGCCAAAACATCACACAAGATAAAAAAGGCAAACTGAACATAAAAAGGCAAACATCACACAAGCAAAAAAAGCCAAACTGAACATAAAGAAAAACTACAATCACTGGATTGTAAATACACTATTTAAAGTATATTCAGGTGGCGAGAGGCAGCCGCATTCAAGGATACGGGCTCCTTTCACCGGCAACAGAGAGAAGAGGCAGCAGTTTCTTCACTACATCATCCCTCCCTCCCTGACTTCGATCTTCTCCTCTCCATCGTCAACGTTCGTCGAAGGCTTCTAACTTTCTCCGGCGGTCCCTCACGCTCGGTCCGGCCCATTCACTCCAGAACGTATCGGCGGGCCCACCGGGCACGAAAAGGACGATCGAAGCCGACCACCCACGACAGAGGACAACGGCCGCCACTACAGGTCCTGAGAAGAGGGACGAGCGAGACACACCATGGACAGACGCCGACACCTGCCTCTAATCCCAAACCCATAACTGCGGCGGGAAACTACGCATAACGGCAACACCCTGCGAAAAGAGCTGAATTAGTACATAGACTTAGCTGTGAAACACAATATGCATACAAATGAAAAGATATCCTGTGCAATAAATATATCAAAAAACCAGAATACAACCTAAAATTAAAAAGAAACTCAAATAAAACAAAACCCAAAGGGAAAGGGTAAAAGCAATAAAAAAAAAAATAAAAAAAAAAAAAAAACAGCCCAGACAAGGCCATAAGACAAACAATATCAAACAATGAAATAAAAAAAAAAAAAAAAAATACAGTACGTAAAAAATATGATGAGCAGGGATAAGATCAAGGTATATTTTTTAAAAAAAAAAACAGAAAAAAAATATATATACAAACAAACAAAACAGAACTAAAAGATTCATAAATAATGTGCAGTTCAAAACTCAAAGCAACAAAAGGAAGCAGGTCACAGCCCTTTCGAGGAAATCCTGTAAGATTATGCTTGTAGGTACACGGCAGCCAGAGAGTAACAGCATTTCCCAGCAAGATCGTCAGGAACGTCTGGATCATCTGTTGGGGAAGGGTAACCATTAGCCTCACCATTCCCCATAGACTGGGGAAGTGCAGCTCATCACTGACGTCGAAGGGACGTAACTGATTGAGACGAAGCTTGCGTTCCGTTTTGGAGGAGCAAGATCCTTAATGATCCTTGTCACAGACCCAGTGACTTGATAATCCTTGCAGGGCCAAACACTTAGGACCAAGTACAGTACGACGTCGTCTACCTCCTATTTAGAAAAATCTTTAAAGAGTACAAGGTCACATATATTAGCCGCAAACTTTCTTTTGATTGTGTGCCTATTGTAACACCTGGTCCATTTTTCACAGGCCGGGGGGGACGTTTTCTGCAACAATGCATCGAGCTTCTTGTAGCCGCTGGATCCCCTCCATATATTTGTGTTTACCTGAGGAAAGCTTCCATGGTGACCCATTACAAGGTACAATGGTTGTTCTCCTGTAGACCTATGAACAACTGGATTAACAGTAAGACGAACATAGGGAAGCATTTCCATCCCACTCAAGAGGGAAAGTCTAGTAGAGTGGCTAGGGCGTTTTTCACCACCACTCGGTTGGTCCTTAGACCAAGTACAGTACATGTCGTTACCTCCCTGTTTAGAAAAATCTTTAAAGAGTACAAGGTCACCATATCAGCCACATTTTTTTTTTTTTTTTGTGTATGTGCCTATTGAAATTTACCTGGTCCATTTTTTCACAGGCCTGGACGGACGTTTCTGTAGCAATACGTCGAGCTTCCGTAGCTGCTGGAATATGAAAGCTTCTGGATCCACCTCCATATAGTTTGTGTTTACCTGGGGAAAAGCTTCCATGGTGACCCATTACAAGGTACAATGGTTGTTCTCCTGTAGACCTATAAAACAGCTGTATTAAAAGCAAGACAACATAGGGAAGCAGTTCATCCCAATCATGAGGAAAAAGTCACCAGTAGAGTGGTTAGGGCGTTTTTCACCACCAATCGGTCCTCTCAACCATGCCATTACCTGTGGATGGAAAATCTTTGTAAAACACCCTGCCGTTACAACTATGAGGGTAAGTTGTGAAAAGGGGCTTTTTATTGAGGAACTTGTGGAACTCAGCCCTTAATTTGGAAGTAAATGCATAGCTCTGTGAGCGTATCTCCCTGGGAATGCCTCCCAGAGAAAATCACTAGTAAAGCCTTGGCTACAGACACTGAATCAATGTCTTTTAACCTGGAGTGTGTTAGGGATCGCAACACGAGAAAAGTTTGTCATAAAAGGTTTTGGCTATAATGGGGCTGGATTATCATGACTTACTGGACATTCTCTAGCACTTCTCACAAGATCTGCAGTTGTCTTTGATGTCAGCACCCATTCCAGGCCAATAAAATTGTTCTCTACCTTAATTTCTGTCTTAGGGTGTGAGAAATGGCCTGCAAGTGGACTTTCATGCACTAGACTGAGAATTATTTTCCCGGCAGTCAGCAGCTACAACCAGAGAGGTTTCGCCTTCACAGACTTTGAAAATTCCCACACGGGAGCCGTAGATCAAACCATTCCTTACCTCATATTTATACACACCAGCCATCGCGCATGTTTCTGTTTCCCAGCATTAGCTTTGCACCTGGACACCTGACAAAGATGGACGAGTTGACGGGAGTTTGACCAATTCCAGGTGTGATATTGAGAGTTTTAACTTTGCTATACTAGAGGATGGACTCTCTTAATTTTACATGATCTAGTTTCAACGCTTCAACATATTCATCAGTAACATTAGTCATTTGTGTAACTGGTACAGTACACGGTATAGTTTCAATATGGTCAGACAACAGCTCAACTGGTATAGATTTACTAGTAACAGCATCGGGGTTATGATCTTTTAACACCTGGAATGTTCCCGATTAACACAGAGCAAACTTTGATTTCTGCCCTTACAGCTTTAACCCTCCAACATAATATGGACATCGAATAAACATTTAACTGGGAGGGAAAGTGTCTGTACCCCAAGATAATAAAAAACTCTAGTCCTGACATGATGTCGGGTCAACATCCTGGAGTAAGTGTTCAGCAGCAAAAACAAGAACAGCCGGAATCTCGGAGCTTTGCCGAAACCAAGACCATTGATGGTGCCACAAGTTAAGAATTTACCAGGCGAGTTGTCATCAAATGAAAAATTGATGGGAGAACTAGATTGTCGTTTAAAAGCAAAAGGTTTTTTTTAGGGCAACGTGGTCTGATGTGCCCAACTTCACCACAACCATGACATGTTACTTTAGGTCTCGGAGCTTTCTCCTCACTTCTTCTGGAACCAACCATTTGGTCTGAACCATCCTCTTACCTCTGTGGAGACCGGTGTTCGTTTTCGTGTGAGATCCATGAGCAGGAAAGTCCAAGTACTGCAAAACTCACAGTTTCATCAGGAGTAGACGTGGTTCTCTCTCAGAAACTTGCCAATATCTGGGAAACGCAATACTTTAGCTGGTCTAATATATAAAAGAATTTTGAATTCTCATAAGATTTCTCTATATTACTATGCGTTTGTGTTTTGTGTGTATGTTGTGTGTCGTTTTTTTTTGGTTTTCCTGTTTTTTTGTTGTGTGTGTTTTGTATGTGTGTCTGTTGTATTGGTGTGTGGTTTTTTTTATTGGTGTGTTTTTGGGTATGTGATGTGTTTGTATGTGGTGTGTGTGTGTTTGTGTGTGTTGTTTGTGTGTGTTGTGGGTGTGTATATGTGTTTTTTGTGTGTTTGTGTGTGTGTGTGTGTGTTTTCACGTGTGTTTGTGCTTTGGTTTGTGGTGGGGTTATGTGTTTATTGTGTTTTTGTGTTGTGCGTTTTTTGTGTTTTGTGAGATTTTTTGTGTGAAATGTGTTTGTGTGTGGGGTTTATGTGCATGTTTATTTGTGTTTGTGTTTTCTTTATGTCTTTGTGTGTGTGGTGTTTGTGTGCGCTTGTTAGTGTGTGTTTGTCTCGGGTTGTGTGTATGTTTGTGAGTGGGGTGTTTTTTGTCTCTGTGTGTGTTTGTGTGTTTTTGTGTGTGTGCGCATGGCACGCGCTTTTAAAGCATCATCCTCCAGTGTGACAATTTCGTCTATGTTTTCCATTTTTTTCTAGGTGTGTGTTTGTATGGGGTTTTGCGTTGTATGGGGTTTGTGTGTTTGTATGTGGTGTGTTTGTATGCGGTGTGTGTTTGTATGTGGTGTGTGTTTGTGCGTGTGTTTGTGCGTGTGTTTGTGTGTGTGTTTATTTGTGTCTTTGTGTGTGCCTTTTTGTGTGCGTTTGTTTGTGTTTGTGTGAATATGTTTGTGTGCATATGTTTTGTGTGTGTGAGTTTGTGTGTTTTTTTATGTTTGTGGTTTTTGTGTTTGTGTTTATGTGTATGTTTATTTGGGGTTTTGTGTGTTTCTTTGTCTTTGTGTGTGTTTTGTGTGTTTGTGAGTGTGTTTTTGTTTGTGTCTCTATGTGTTTGTGTTTGTGTGTGTGTGGTATGTGTGTGCATGAACAGGGCTGTGAAGCATCATCTTCCAGTGTGACAATTTCGTCTGTTTTCCACAACACCAATACACATACCATTCTTTATTCGAAGAGGTCGGGTCGAGTCATTATAGCACCCACATATCAATCTGATGATTTTCCGCGCTGTGAAGGAATGCGGAGCAATCACTGGACATGCAACACCAGCAAAAACAGCTACTTCTCCTGAAAAACATTTTGGTACAGTGCAAGACACAAAAAAGCCGCTCCTTGGAGGGCATGAAACTGTTTAAAATCACTGAGTTGCATTGCACGAAAAGAAGACTGCCGAGCTTCTGAAGACTCGCTGACACACTGGATAATGTATTTCTAAGACTTACAATTAGTATATACAATAGGGAACTTTTTCACCTTGAAAATGAAAATAGTCTTTTCTTCAGGGGATCTAGAATATGGAATACTTTAAACTGAAGTGTGGTTACAGATCCATTCCTATCAAAATATCTCCTGGAAAGGAATATCAGACACAAAGCACAATTAGGACGCACAAATAATTTGTCATCAACAAAGAACTTAAGACAGCTTCAGTCTCTACTGGTAAACAAGAACCAGATACACCTTTAACTGTTCAGAAGAAAATTACCTTTAATCTTAAGTTTTGAAATTATCCCTGCCTTACAATAGTACATTCTGAGCCAGTATCTAAAAAAACATTCACACTCAACACCAAATGACAATAAAACAATAAAGGGGGCGACCTGCGGGCTTTGGAGAACAGGCTGCTCTAGGGGTGAATTAGAGAGATTCTGAGTATAAGTCTCGGCTCCGGTCGATGTTCTCGATTTCTGATATCCATCCATCTAATCTTTTTTTCTTTCTTCTTGTTCTCCATTTTCTGTAGGCCGGCAGACCCGCGCTCTGAAGGACAAAGAGGATTTTGCATAGAGACATCCGCAGTAGGAATACTACAGGAAAAAGGGGAAAAATACTATATGAAATGGAAAATGGGGAATCACCGACCTATGACCTACATTACCTAAACCCCACAATTACTTAACCCATAAATTAATATATGCACCCATATGCCATTAACTACTAAACCCCCTATCCCCTAAAGATAATAAGCAAGTAAGGTGGCACACGCTTAAAGATGTATAGCCGTCGACCTACATATTCTATAGGTTGTGACCTACTTTGTGTGTGCTGGGAATAGTTGAAAAACTATTTACTCGTGACACCAGAGGGCCTCGAAACTCCCAAACACGATAGTTTGCACTTGGTTTTCCTTTAACCGACTGAGCCATAAGCTACACCTCTCTATCCCCTAAAGTATGTAACCTGCTACAGGCGTTACCAATATATATTATAGACCTTTAGAGAATGCAGCCTGTTACAGGCGTTACCAATATGTATTATATACCTTAGAGAACGCAGCCCACTACAGGCGTTACCAATATGTATTATATACCTTTAGAGAACGCAGCCTGCTACAGGCGTTACCAATACACAATACATTCCAGAGAAAGGAACCTGCTACAGGGGTTACCAATACGCTTAATACTTCTAGAGAACTCAGCTGCTACAGGCGTTACCCAAATTATTACACACCTTTCAGAACACACCTACTACAGGCGTTTTCCAATATGTATTACACACCTTAGAGAACGCAGCCTGCTACAGGTGTTACCAATATGTATTACACACCTTAGGAACGCAGCTGCTACAGGCTTTACCATAACAATACATTCAGAGAAAAGCAGCCTGCTACAGGCGTTACCATTACGCATAAAAGAAACTAGAGAACTCAGCCAGCTACAGCCGTTACCATATTTATTACACGCCTTACAGAATGCAGCCTACTACAGGGGTTACCAAATGTATTACACACCTTAGAGAACGCAGCCTGCTACAGGTGTTACCAATATGTATTATGCACCTTAAAGAACGCAGCATGCTACAGGCGTTACCAATACACAATACATTCCAAGGAACCAGCCTGCTACAGGCGTTACCAATACGCATAATACATTCTAGAGAACGCAGCCTCTACAAGCGTTGCCAAATGTATTACACACCTTAGAGAACCAGCATGCTTCAGTCGTTACCAATATGTATTAACACCTTAGAGAAAAACAGCCTGCTACAGACGTTTTCCAATACACAATACATTCCAGAGAACGCAGCCTGCTGCAGGTGTTACAAATATTATACATGTTAGAAAATGCAGCCTGCTATAGGGGGTTAACAATACACATAATACATACTAGAGAATGTACCTGCTTCAGGCGTACCAATACGCCATAATACATTTTAGAGCACGCAGCCTGCTACAGGCGTTACCAATATGCATAATACACCCTAGAAATTCCAGCGCTCTGAAAGGACAAAGAGGATTTTGCATAGAGACATCCGCAGTAGGAAATACTACATGAAATGGAAAATACTAAATGAAATGGAAAATGGGGAATCACCGACCTATGACCCACATTACCTAAACCTACAATTACTTAACCCATGAATATAATATATCCCCCCATATGCCATTAAATACTAAACCACTATCCCCTAAAGATAATAAGCATGGGAAGATGGGCACACGCTTAATGATGTATAACCGTCCCACCTACAGATTCTATAGGTTGTGACCTACTTGTGTGCTGGGAATAGTTGAAAGCATTCACTCGTGACACCAGAGGGCCTCGAACTCCCAAACACGATAGTAGCACTTGGTTGCCTTTAATCGACTGAGTCATAAGCACACAGATTCCTTCTCCTCCCTACTCCCCTAAAGTACGGAGCCTGCTACAGGCGTTACCAATATTATTTTACACCCTTTGACAACGCAACCTGCTACAGGCGTTACCAATATGTATTATATACCTTAGGGCAACGCAGCCTGCTACAGGCGTTTACCAATTGAATTATATACCTTGGAGAACCAGCCTGCTACAGGGGTTACCAATACACAATACATTCCAGAGAACCAGCCCGCTACAGGTTTACCAATATGTATTATGCACCTTAGAGAACGCAGCCTTTACAGGCGTTACCAAAAAGTATTACACACTTAGAGAAACGCAGCCTGTTACCCGGCGTACCAATACCCCAATACATTCCAGAGAACGCAGCCTGCTACAGGCGTTACCAATATTAAATTACAAAACTTAGAGAACTAGCCTGCTACAAGGCGTTACCAATATGTATTACACACCTTAGAGAACGCAGCCCTGCTACAGGCGTTACCAATACACAATACTTCAGAGAAAAGCAGCCTCTAAAAGGCTTTAACCAATAAACATAATACAATCTAGAGAAAAGGAGCCTGATACAAGAGTTACCAATATGTATTACACACATTTGAAAACAGCCTGCTTCAGTCGTTACCAATATGTGTTACATACGTTAAAAACGCAGCCTGCTAAGGCGTTAACAATACACATAAAACTTCTAGAGAACGCAGCCTGCTTTCAACGTTACCAGTATCATAATACCCCTGAAAATTCAGCCTGCTACGGGCGTACTATATGATATTTTTCTTTATGTTCAACTGTTGTGGACTGAGGAACATAACGGGGAAATTCGGCCTAGAGACCATCGCTTCTACTTGTTCATTCTTTTGCCCAAATTATTTATTTCTAACTGGAATTTCTCAAATTACCCTGTCATTCGTCCACTGTTGTCATGTCCACAACTGAGCCAATTAAAAGAGGGTCTCCAAAGGCGGGAAACACTTGCTTGGAAAACCGTTTGAACTAGATTCCTGGCTTGCAGATGGTTGTGATTGTGTGTATTCCTCCTTGTTAAACATAAAAGACTGATTGGCAGATCTAAAACTACAAAAGAAACTATAAAGTAGGTCACAGGTAGCAAAGTTGAGAAAAATTTCCCAATAAATATTTGAAAGTTCAATGAGACAATAAAAACATTTGATAAAGTTAATAAGACATAAAAAATCCAAGTAAAATTGAAGTAAAAGGTGCACACTAAAAGATTATACAGAGAAAGCCAAAGAAACACAGAAACCAGTAAAATGATATAAATGAAACCTACTAAAATCAAACGTAAAAAGTTACAAAGACATAGAATGAATAATACAAAACATAGTAAAAATAAGGTAAAAGAACTCAAAAAAAAAAAAAAAAAAAAATCTTTCTTATAAAAAGATGCTGAGAATTCAGTAAAATTGACAGTAAAGTCTACAAATTAAAAAACACAGGAAAATACAAAGCAGTAAAGGAGCAAAATAAATAGAATACTAAATCAAACAAAATAACAAACACGTAACACTGAACACAAAGTAGTAAAATCCCAAAACCAGAAAAAAAATCACGACAAAAAGGAGGTGGAGGCCTATACATATCACCCCAATACAGGACGGAGTTTAAACCATTAAACATTAAAAGGAAAGGCAACAGAAACGGGGTGAAGGCCGTGAAAGAAAAAAGAGCTAATAAAAAAAACAAGACTACCTCATTACAATGAACTATAAAGCCAACCGGGTTTCTACAATCACCCCCACCGACTGCCACCAAAAATATATGGTTGTAGCGATTTGCAACGCCCCTGGCTAGTGGTTGCGGGCGTACCAAGGTGTAGGGCTGCAGTACTGCCAAACCTTATTTTTAGGCTCGTTGGGTGATTGCGTCCTCGAGTCTGACTCTTCATGTTCTAATATTTAAACCTTAAACAGGGTACTGGGTAAGATAAAAAAAAAAAAAAAAAAAAAAAAAAAAAAAAACATGATAAAACCAATAAATAAGCAAACAGCAGAGAATCATGAACAAATAAAAACTGACTGAGGTGGGGCAAACAAGAGAATTCTGATCAGTTATACATTAAAATTAGGCACCAGATTATCTTAATTCAGTTGTATGTATAAACAGTGCACTTTGGGCCCCCGTACTACAATACAGGCAAAAGAAATCAGCATCCAATCATACACCACTCCTCAGTCACACGGCAAAACAGACCCCGCGGAAGGGGTGTTAAGCCTCTCCGATAAGAGAAAAAGAGAGTCCCATACAATGTGCGGTCCTTTTAAAGGTTTGAGGGCGCGCACGGTCTCGAGTTATATTTTAAAACTTCCCCGAAACATTCCCAAAAGGATAGTAAAATTAATTAGAAGTAAAACGTAACCAAAAAAATTACGAATGATACAGCAAATAAAAGTACAAGATAAAAGAAGATAAAGCATAACATACCCGAAACCGCTGAAGAAAACGTAAAACTGGAAAAAAACGGGGTAATTTAAGAAAAAAAGTAAAATGAGATCGAGATAAAAATTAAAAGAATAAACACATGCAACACATACACAAGCTAAAAAAAAAAGCAAAAAAAATAACATAAAAAGGCAAACTGAAAATAAAGAAACTACAACACTGGATTGTCAAACTCTCTTTAAAGTATATTCAGGTGGCGAAGCAGCCGCATTCACGGATCCCGATGAAAGTTGTACGGGCTCGTCACCGGCACAGAGAGGGATGCAGGTTTTGTCACTACATGTTTCCCTCCCCTCCTGACTTCGATCTTTCCTCTCCACGTAACTTCGTCGAAGGCTTCTAACTCTCTCCGGCGGTCCCTCACGCTCGTCCGGCCCATTCACTCAGACGTATCGGCAGGCACCAGGCTGTAACAGGGAACCACAGAGACCACGAGAGGACGATCGGAGCCGACCACTCACCCACAGAGGGCAACGGGCGCCACTAAAAGGTCCAGAAGAGGGGCGAGCGAGACACGCCCTGCCCTCATAATACCGACCATAACTGCGCTGGACTAGAGCATAACGGCAACCCCCCTGGGAAAAGAGCCATTAGTACATAGACTTAGCTGTGAACACAATAGCTAAAAATGAAAAGATTTTCCATTTCAATAAATATATCTAAAACCAAATACAACCTAAATTTAAAAAAAACCCAAATAAAACAAAACCAAAAGGGAAGGGTAATGCAAAAAAAAAATAAAAAAATAAAAAAAAAAAAAGGGGCCCCACCAACGCATAAGGGCAACAAAATTAAACAATAACGAAATCAAATTAAAAATACATTACAGTAAGGAAAATTATGAGAAAGGATAAGATCAAGGTAATAGTTTTAAATTTAAAATATATATAATAACAACAAACAAAACAGAACTAAAGATACAGAAATTGTGCAGTTTTAAAAAATCAAAGCAACAAAAGAGGAAGCAGGTCACTGCCTTTCGAGAATCCTGAAGAATTAATGCTTGTTAGATACACGGAGCCAGAGAGTAACAGCACTTTCAGCAAGATCGTCAGGAAACGTCTGGGTCAACTGTAGCCTCACCATATCCCTGACTGTGGAAAATGCAGTCATCACTAACGTCAAAGGACGTAACTGATTGAGATCGAGCTTGTTCCTTCTGTGAAGGGGTAAGATCCCTAATTTATCCTTGTCCAGGACCCAGTGACTCATAATCCCTTTCGGGGCCCAACCACTTTCCTCTCAACCATTGCCATTAGCCCGTGGAAAGGGAAAAAGTTGTAAAAACTGCTCTTGATGCTTAGCAACTCACAACTTAAAAAAAAGAGGACATTCTTGAATTCTGTGCCATTGCCCTTTTGTAGTAACTGGTTGGGCCAAACAAGTCATAAAATGGCGAAGAAAACTTCCAGTTTTGATAGACCCCTTACCTATTTCCTTTCATTTGTATCAAGCTCAAGGAGATTTGCGGAATTTGTTTCTGAAACAGGAGCTCCACCTATGTCGTTGACAAGCTGGCAGTGGGAACAAATCTTACTAGGGCATGTTTCCGTAAACTGCACAAACTTACATAGTGCGTTAACCTTTAGCTCACACCACAATAATACGAGGGCGAAGGCCCCAATACGGAGGCCTTTGTTCCACTAACTGATGAAGGGACCCATCTGAAATCCCCTTTGTAAAGTAATCACTTTTATTTCCAAAAACTCATCTAGCAAAGGGTAAACGACGCCTTTGCCAATTTTTCCTTTCTAAAATAATTTTTCAAAAGATTTTCTAACCTGAATCATTTTGAGGCAATATCTTCAGGCCAGGATCTGCCCAAGGTGACTATGGGTCCAATGCCTAACTCCCTGACACTGCCTGCCTTCTGCATCAATTGCCCGTTTGGTACCTTTGCTCTCAATTCCTCCATTGAATATGGGTTATGGAGGCAATTATTACTGGTCCGGAAAATTTTGTTCTTTCAAGTTCTTGGTGAGTCGTATTGCTTTTTTGTAACGTCTCTTTTACTCTTTTTCCCTGAAAAATTTTGTCGTTTGTCCCATGTGGACAGATTTGAGGGTTTCCTTGGGGTTTTTCGCTTTACCGGTGTTTCAAATTATCCGAAAAAAAAATTTATTATTTATAAGTTAAAAATTTAAATTTTATATAACACGGAATCACACTTTTGAAAAATCCCCATTAGACCAGGGGAGGGGGGACAATCAGAACGGCAACTTGTGCCCCTTCCTAGCCTGTGCCTGGATTTGCCTGGCCTGTGGCCTTCTTGCCTGCTCACGGTACCTGGCGACCTAAACTTTACAGGTCCGAATTACGGGAATATGGTTTGCCCCCAAAAACCAAGTTCTGCAATCCCCTTGGAATAAATTCTTTAAAAAATGTTTCTTCTCCCTTTAAATAAATTATGTTATTTACTACCTCAAAAATATTTCCAACATTCCACACAAATTTTGTTCCCTTTTTTTCCCACTTTCACAGATTTATAGTTTTCTTCATTTCCAGTTCATTTCCCTGCTTTGGATAATCCCGAAAATATTACTTTTGTTTCATTTACCTAATAAATATTAAATTTATGACAAGATTTTTTTAATTAATATTACATGGTGGTGTTCGAGGATAAAGGAATGTTTAGGTTGATGTGGTGGTTTGGTTTTTTGATGACAAAATAATGAACATGCCTCTTTTTTTTTCCCAAATTGACCGTTTGTCACAATATTTGCTTTCTCCCATCGAATTTTAAGAAAATCATTCCTTCCAAATTGTTCAGATTTGCTTATTTTTATTTTTTTTTTATTTATTTTTTTCCTTCCAATTTTGTTTCTTTTTTTTTTTTGTTTTTTTTGTTTTTCCTGTTTGGATAATAAAATAATTTTTATTTTTTACCTTGTTTGTTTTTTTATGTGTTGTTGTTTTATGTGGGTGGTTTGTAGTGGTGTTTTTAGTGGGTTTTTTTGGTGGTGTGTTTTTGATGCATTACCTGATTTTTTAACTGCCTTTACCCCCCCTTTGTCGGAAAATTTTTCCAAGTTTTGCCCAAAAAAAAAAAAAAAAAAAAAAAAAAAAAAGCCCCTTGTTTTCTTTTTCCCCCCACCATTTTTATTTCCCCTTTTTTTTCTTTTTAAAAAAATCTGCCCCCCCATTAGCCGGAAAACCCGGTTTAAATTTTCGATGAATTCCCAATTCCTTTACAATAATTTTTTTG
>NW_023661552.1:0-17386 GCF_015228065.2 Penaeus monodon
TCTTGTGATCAGTCCCTGTAAATGAAGGGTAAGCCTTGTCAAGCTAGGACTTGTAGTTCCCCTAACTGGTGCAAGAGAGCCTTAAAATCTCCAGTCCAGATGTAGGAAACAGGGGGATTTATAAAAGCTCTGAGGACCTCGACAGTTGCTCGTGCAGCCTGAATGTAAGCCTTGTAGTAGGTGGTTTCACGAGGTTTTAATGGAGTAATCAGGTCTCCATTTCTGGTTCCTTCAGCGGCCGAGATGCTGAAGTGTCTCCTGTAAAATGAGGGACCGATCCCTGGCTACAACATAGGACACAGCTGAAGTATGATCTCGAGATGTGGAATGGCTATTCAGAGGCCCATGCTGCATTGTAGCTGCTAGTTGCTGTGTACCCTGCGGCAATCGAGAATTTGCAAAATCTGGGGAACTACGTGGCCGTGGGTTGGAGGAAGCTGATCAGAAATCTGCTCTGAATATAACTTCGGAGTTGTCAGAGAGGCGGAGCTGTGCTTCTAGTGGCTGCAAAACATGTTTTTCCCTGTTTTGATGCCTCTCTCATCCAAGTTCAAACTTCTTTCCAGCTAACTGCCATCGTAAGTTCTCAGTTTCTTCATCTTGCTGGGCACTAGTAGGAGACTCCTGGGGCTGAAGAACTTCGACCTCTCCTTCTGTCTGTCAAGGACGAGACAGCTTATTCCTGACGAGCAAGCCTGTCATTAAACTGCTACATCTGTGCCTTTATTTTGCCAAGCTCAGTAGACAAGGCCTCGATCTTGTCAAGGATTTGGGCCAGCAGTCACTTCTCCCTCCATGGCTCTCACAGCTTCCTGCATTCCCAGATTTGAGTCGCCCACGACTATGGGGAGCTAGTCAACAGAGGTAGATAAGCCTGCTACCAGAGAACAGTCACGGGAACTAGGCTAGAAGATCATAAATTCCTACGAATTCCCGTGTTCTTGCCTTTAGGCATTCTGCATATAATGCATCGCCAACACAATCAAGATGTTCAGTATTTTTTTTTTTTTTTTTTTTTTAAGTGCCCTGTCCTGCAAGGACGTTGGCGATCATGGATTTTCCATGATTTTCTTGGCAATTTAGAGTGGTGGTTTGCCGTTTCCTTCCGCCCGGTGTTTTTATCGAATCACCATCTCTATTTACCCAGTTCTGGGACCGTCATGACTTGGGCTGGCTTGCCCACCCAGTGGCTAGGTAGGCAATCGAGGTGAAGTTCCTAGCCCAAGGGAACAACACGCCGGCCGGTGACTCGAACCCTCGAACTGAAAATACTGAAAATGTTAATTACTAAACTGCTCAGTGCAACCTCTGTTCTGGTGACATCTCAGGCTGTATTAAATCCAGAGGGGGTGACACAAACAGTTTTAGATATATCTCCTTTATTGTTTAGGCAGTTCCATATTTATACACAGACGTATTGGTGACGTCACTGCCTTCATTTTCTTATTTTTCATAAATAAACATAATTAAAATATGAACGAAAATAAACGAGAATGATAAAAAAATAAAAAAAGTTAAAAGGCTAAGACAAATAATTAAACCATTGAAAAATAAAGCTTCTTCAAAAGTACTGACGTCACTGACATCGCTAAAACGCAAAAAAGATGATGCCACTAATGTAAAACATGAATAAAAACATTTATTAGGTAAAATCATAAAACAAAAATACAAATACATATAATAAAAAGACAAATTTACAATATAAAAAGGACAAACCCCGTCATGCTCGTCTATAAATCGAAGAAAAAGTTTAAATAAGAATTCAAAAAAATAAATAATCTAAAAAAGAAGAATTAAAATGATTAATTGAATTAATTAAAATGATTATTAAAAGCACTAAATGAGATAGTACAAACTTTAAGAACTTAAACAATAAAATACATCAATCATTACTAAAATAATGAAATAAAATACATAAAACGTGATAAACGTGACTTAGAAAATAGGATAAAAAAGGGAAACTTGACTAAAAGTGAGCAGGGGTAAAACGGTAAAAAAATAGAGATCTGTACACACCATTTGGATTCTGCTGTGTCTCTCAGGGGCGAGGTTTGAAGAACCTCCATAGTAGTAACAGTGCCATAATGGTCACTTGTGACAGTCTCATCGAATTCCCTCCACCAGAGCCGCAGAAGCTAAGGTGAGGTCTAGGACCCCTCCTTTGACATGCATTGGCTCTTGGCTATTGAGAAGAGCGATCTCGGGGAAAAGTCTTAAGCATGTTGGCTATGTGATGACCTGCCGCATCCGGTGCCCTGCAGGGAGCCAGGATGGGGTGGCGTGCATTGAAGTCTCCCCCTATGATCACTCGGTCTTGTGCTACATCCCCCCTAATGTGAGCTGCTTTGCAACAGTGGGGGGGGCTTGAGGTCCCAATGATCTGGTGGGCCAGACCAGAGGGTTTCCCTTTACTGGAGGGGTCACCAGTGGGGGATGGGGACAAAAATGGCTTCCTGGTGCACCAAGTCCTATGAGAGGGAGGGTGCACCCACCCCTGCTTCTTTTCCACTTGGACCAGGGAGAACTCTCCCATGTGTGTTTGCCGTGCGTGGACATCCCGTATTACTAGGAGACAGGAATCCTAGGGGTTTGAGCGATGCGCATGCTGCGCCCTGCGGGCTAGCAACACACTTCTTTGGCCCTCTATTCTGGTTAGATGGGTGGCTTGGTCAAGGTTCAGGCAAGTCAATTGGTGGTAAATAAGCTAGGGTTCAAGCAGGCAATATTCAGTCAGTAGCACATAGGTCCCGCACTGCCATCAGTACTGTAATAGTGGCTGTGTATATTTCCTCACTCCCTTTCTGTGGTTGTTGGGAGATTTTGAGCCCTAACTATAGCTTCCCCTCTTTGGACCCCATCGTGGGTGAGGGGTGTGAGGAAATAAAAATTCTAATTTGTATGATTTCTACAAATTTACAAAGATCGAGTTCTCTCCCTGACAACCTACGCAATTTCCCCTGGCCATTCTCTCGGGAAAACATCACATGTTGTCACTCTGGAACCTTTCCAGATTCCAAATGGCAAAATGGGAATTGTAAATGGTCCCCAGGCTCCCAACCAGGTAAAAAGAAAAGTCCTCCTCAATCCATTAAGGAAATCTTACCTGGTAAATATGGAAGTTTGCACAGCCAGGTAAGTCCTTTGCTTTGGTTCTAGCCCAGCCTCCGTCCTGCCAACCTTCCCCTCCAGTGCTTCTTGCACCACACACACTGCCACACCTTTAACGTCAGTCCTCAATTGCTGAAACTGCCTCTGGTGAGTTGTTCCACCAGAAATGGAGTAGGGGGTGACCAGGCAGAATGCCCCTGAAAAAAAAAGGGCAGGTATGCCCTTTTCCCAGGTAAAGGAATCCTGAGCCTGTTCAAAAGACTCCTCTCAGATTGGGGTCTTTGGAGCCGTCAGGCAGGGCTCCAGGGACCTTAACGGTGACAGCTCCAGCTGCCGCCACATCCACAGGGGCCTCCGCTACTAGACAGAATGCCCTGAAGCAAAGGCTCAGGTCCGTCCTTTGCCCAGGCAAAGAATCCTGAGCCTGTCCAAAGGAAGCCTGTGGAAACTAGAACCACAGGTAAACAACCCTTCAAAAAATACTCCCAAGATCCTGGAAAGGGACAGCCTAAAGGTATGAGGCCACAGGTGCTGCCAAACACCTTATGAAGAGGTAATCTGAAGAACTGGATACCCTAATCCAATGAAACTGTCAGGGAATTCATGCAAAATGGGAAGAACTGCAACATCTGATAGCTTCATGTAACCCAGTTTGTGTAGCCCTACCAGGGGAAATCATCCCATTCCCTGAGAGGATTCCAAGTTCAAGCCCATTATGGACCTTTGATAATGGACCTCAGGGAAGAGTAGCAGTAATGGTATATCAGGATATTCCCTTCTAGGCCATCCACCTGCAGACAAACAGTGCAGGTGAAGGTGGTGGAATAGGCTTGACACGAACCTTACACTGTTGCATCCATCTACCTACCTCCACATTATTCAACATAGATGATTTGGAAGATTTTACTTGGCAGTGCCATGTCACCTCATTAACTCTGGGACCCCCTTGGAACAAGGTGTGTAAGATTGCTGGAAAGAGCACATCCATGTGCTTTGAAGATAGATGGCGTAATCCTCACAGACAAAAAAAAAATCCATAGCAAAGATCTCATCTGGAGCATCTTACACTGCCTGATTCTCCAATCTTTGGGCTGAAAAAGGATCAACACCCTGTGTTGTTCTTCAGTAGGACTGCAGCAGAACTTCCATACAACATTTCTATTTTTGCGCAAAGGGAAAAGGATTCTGCTTTGCAGCTCTGCCATGCCCCAGGAAGTGACAATAGTCCACACCAAATGATATCTCACTTACCGGAGAGCTCCCAGTAGTTCCTGTTGGACCTATTCAATAGGATCTATAGGGAAGGCACAGTGTTATCCATATGGAAAGAGGCTTTAATCATTCCTGTTCCTAAACCTGGCAAGGAGGCTTCTACACCACGAAATTACAGACCAATTTATCTCACCAGCTGCATCTGTCCCGCTGATGAAGAAAATGGTAAATTTCAGGTTGGGCATGGCTGCTACAAAATAAAAACATACTGACCCCCTATCAATATGGGTTTAGAAAAAATTTAGATTGACTAAAGATGCACTTGTGAGGATGGAAATTGATCTTGAAAAGGTTTACAATACTACAGTACTAGAGTTTGGATGGGAAACAGTTCTCTAACCTGGAGGATCAGCTGGACGGGGTCCCACAAGGGAGTGTCTTAAGTGTGGCTCTACTTGCCATAGCTATAAATGACATCGTAAAGGTTGTCCAAGTGCTGTCTCATGAAATCTGTATGTGGATGATTTTACACTGTACTGCTCAGGAGGAAGTTTAGAGGAGTGCAACGACACATGCAGACTTTCAATAAATCAGGTACAGTGGGCAAAATACCATGGGTTCAAATTTCTCAAGCAAGACCAGGCTATACATTTCCACAAACAAGGAAAGTTCCTCTTTCCCCCTATCCCAAAGGGGAAAACCCATGCTTCTGCTGCAAGGTGAATTTGTGAAGTGAAGTGATTAATAGCATCTTGAACACAATGAAAATCATTAACAGATCCTTGTAAGATGCAGATGATCTAAAAAGATTACAATCCACATATTCAAGTCACCATCTCTGCACTTGGGAGTATTTTTTTTTTTAAGGGTTGTTTACCTGGGAACTATTTTTTTACAGGCATCCTTTGGACAGGCTCAGGATTTTTTTTCCTGGGGAAAGGACGGACCTGAGCCTTTGCTTCAGGGCATTCCGTCTAGCATGGATGTCCTGGATGCCCCTGGGGTTTTTTTTGACGGCTCCAAAGACCCCACTCTGAGGACTCTTTCGAATAGGTTCAAGATTCATTTGCTTCAGGGGCATTCTGCCTAGAAGCAAAAAAGCCTCTGTGGATGCGGTGGCAGCTGGAGCTGTCACCATTGAGGTCTCTGGAGCCTTAACTGTTGGCTCCAAAGATCTTACTTTTTGGTGGAACAACTCACCAGAGGCAGTTTCAGCAATTGATTTCTGATGTTTAAAGGTAGTGGTAGAGTGTGGGTAGGACAAGTATTGGAGGGCAAGGGTTGGCAGGATGGAGGAGGGGCTAGAAATGAAGCAAAGGACTTACCTGACGGGTGCAAACAGCACACGGGCACGTCGCTTGCCTCTGGAAAACTAACTTTTTCCTTGCTCCTTATTACCAATACTTCTTTTTTCAAATTTGTACCTTTTACATTGCTTTGAAGAAGCTTCATGAGCTTTTCGTAGGGGTAACAGCATATTGGGCCTGGACAGTTGTCATCTCCTTCATGACCTGTTGTACCACACTCTTGGTTGTCCATTTTCTTTAAAATGGCAAGAGTTGGCTCATGCCCAAAACCCTGGTGTGAAAGCACCGCATGGGGTTTGGCACATAGGGCTTGAGGTGGTACCATGCCAACTTAACTGATTCTGGAAGGAGCAGAAACAAAGTCTGGTCACTTTTTAGCAACCTCTTGTCTTTCCTGGTAGAGCAAGCCAGACTAAATGCATGATGCCCCTTGACACCAGTTGGACATTTGGCTTTTGTGCCCCTTTTGGGCCTTCCTTGTGTGCCTTAAGGCACACCTCGGTGTTGAGTACCTTGCTATAGACACCACATTTAGGCTCAGCATTGCAGCTAGCCTGGTGGTGACTGTATCTTTGGTACTTAAAGCACCGAAGTGGCTCTAGTACATATGTTCTTAGGCTGAAGGAGTCCCAGTTACCCAAATCAAGGGTAGTGATTGGGGCTCCTTTCAAGGTCACCAGGACTTGCCTGGTTGGGCTCTTCCCTTTCAACATTCGGGAAGCATCCACGACCTGTGGGTGTGATGTGATCATATCCACATCATATGATAGTGAAAAGCCAAGTAGCACCATCTTGACTCCTATCATCGGGATTCAGTGGCAAGATACACTTTCTTCCCACCATTAAGCTCCTTGGTTTCCTGCAGGAAATTCAGGGTAGCTTGGTCTTTGGGCATGATAATCATGCCCTGGTCTCTGGCAACCCGGATTGACAACAGGATTTTTCACTGCATCTCAATGCTCTTACCAGTTGGTAGGCATTGTCGAAGCTTTCAGGTTCAGAGGGAACCTTAAACGTGGGAAACGCCCACAGAGTCTGTCTCTGGCCTGGGTCTTTTCGGATACCCTTTCGCTTAAATTCTGGGCTATGGTCGTGGGAGCAGCAGCTGTTTCAGCTGGTTCAACTTATGCTCTCATCTCGGTCAGGGGAGGATATCTGAGGACTACTCATAGGTCAACCGTGTGTTGCATATTCCTTGCCAGTAGAAGCCATTGTATAGCTCAGAGTGACTGCCCATAGTCTGGGCCTTGCACAGTTCATCATCATATGTATCTCTTTGTTGTGGGGTGATGAAATGCTTGCCATAAAGTATGCAGTTATTTCATCCTCCCACACCACCACCCACCACCGAGTCTAAGAAGGGAAGTTGTATGTTAGAACTAATGCCTAACAACCACAGGGATTGGTGAGGATTATAAAAACCCAATGACCGTTGACCGCCACCACGGGACCAGGGGAGTCCAACAGCGACTTTGACTGTTTAAACCCTACCCTCCTAAAGGAAACCAGTGATTATCAACGGGCCAAAATTAACCCATCGTTTTGCTGGAAAAAAAGGACCAAAGAGGCAAATTTGCTACCCGCAGGGGTTACTCATACACAGTTTTGCTAAAACCCACCAGGACTTGTTCCACAGCGCACAGGGATGCCAACTGGCAAACACTGGGTAGGTGTAAAAACTGGGGAGAGACCAGAGGGGATGCCCTTCCCATTTTACAAGAAGATTCTTTGTTTGGAACCCTTTCTTCCCCCCCTCTGCAGTCAAAAAAGCCCCCAAAGGCTGTACCCCTAGAGAGGAGCTCTAGTCCTGCACCTGAAGAGGGGGGTTCCAAGGCAGGACCAGAGTGAACTTTTAAGTAGAGTAGTTTTTTTGGCGAGCTGCATTTAAAAATACAATGTGGGGATGTGAGCTCAGGGCTGAGATGTGTTTGGGCCGAACGGGATCCCCCTCTCCCACGTCGTGGCGAATAGGCTGACTCCACGACAGCATCCACCGCTGGTGAGAAGGTAATTATCCAAGTGAGGTGCGCAGGGTGGGGGTGATCGTTTGGGAGATGATCGGTGGAGGGAAAAAATTTTCCAAGTGAGGCGCGCTGGTGCCAAATAAGGAAAAAAGGGCTAAGGTCGAGGACCGCAGCGGCGAGGGGGAAATGGTTTTCTGGACTCGTGAAGTGGCTCTCATGGTCCAAAGGGAGAGTATATTTTTTAAGGTGAAACTCCCCAACCCATTTGGGCATTATGTGTTCCCGGAGACCAAAACAGGCGATCCAGGAGCCGAGGGGTGCCTTTGGGGCAGGATCTCATGGGGGATAGCCCGGGCCGCGGGTAGAGCTGTTGATGATTTCTGACGGGGGGGGAGGTCCAAGATATCCACAGGATAGGCCAAAAAGTCTGTAGGCGGTGTAGGTCGTGGATAGGTAGTTTGGTGTGGCAATAGTCTTGTTGCAGGCATGTCACAGCTCCTTACCCAGTATCGAAGATCTCTTTCATGGGGTGCTGCACAGACTTCTCTGAACAAGCTTGGGCTTTCGCAGATGGGCGAGGTCGAAGATATCCCTCCAGAATGTGGTAGGTAAAAAGGGGCGGGGGTGGCCGGGGCTGAGTCCCGAGGACAGGCGTACTCCAATGATGACTTTCCCCAGCGGAGGTTTTTTAAAGGTGTGCGTAAGCCCCGGTTCAGGGTCTCGATGTTAGCCGCTAGAACCAGTAGTCGACCCCCAAACTGAAGGAGGAGATCTCGATTTATAGGAGAGAATCAGCGTGGATTCGGGAGCCCAAAGGTGTCTCATAGTGCAGCCCGTCTCGGCGATAGCTGAAGCTGTCGTTTCTGCCTCTTGACCAAGCATCCCCGACTTGGAAAGGGCATTTATAGGGGTTGTGGTCTAAAAAAAAGATGCAGGAGACCTTCGAGCTGTGGGAGAAAGGTTTGTACGGGCCAGATGTACTGCAAGGGCCCATTTTTCGAATGTGTGTACTCCCCTCAGGGGGCCAAACTTTTGGCTGAAAAATTCCGGGGGTGTCATCTGCCATTACTTCTTTCTCCCGGGCGTTGGGGGTGGGCTGTGCTAAGATACTAGCCCCGGTGAGGATGTTTTTGGCAACTGAGAAAGCCTCTCATGTCTTGGGACCCCAAAAGTGACTCTTTTCTTCCGGGGACGGCCTCCTGGAAGGGGGCCCCCTTTTCGAAACCACCTTTACGTTGGGGGGAGGGTTGAGGTCCCCGGGTTGGGATGGACCAAAGGGTTTCCTACGGGGGGGGTCCCCCTGAGGGGTGAGACAAAAAGGTTCCCGAGTTCAAGACTTTGAGAGGGGAGGTCCCCACCCCCGCTTTTTCCATCTTTGGGCCCCGGGCTTCCCCCCATTTTGGGCTCTAGGTGGTTGGAGGGGGTGAGGAAAAAAAATTTAATTTTTAGATTTCTACAAATTTTCAAAAATCACCCTTTCCCCGACGGGCCTATCAATCCCCTGGCCATTCCCTCTAAACTTTAATATTGCACTCTGGAACCTTCCAGATTCCCCGGGCAAAAAGGGGAAAATTTATGGGGTTTCCCCGGGGTCCCAAACCAGGGAAGGGGAAAAATCCTCTCAATCCCTAAAGGAAAAACTTTCCTGGGAAATTGAAAGTATCTCGTATAGTAAATTTTCCCAGTAGTGAAACCTTTATGATGTACAGTCATGAATTTTGAAGTACTCGGAAAAAGTTTTAGGTGTGTCAACTGATCCTCGCATCACCCCCTAGAAAAAATGGTAAAATGATAGTTTGGGTTTTTATACCAAATGAAAATCTGTGCGATATCGACATTCCGGGGTCAAGTTTCTGTTCTCCTCACAGATCAATGAAGGAAATTTTCTTTTCCCGAGACCCTGATGAGGTATTCTGAGGAGAAACTATTGAGGGAAATAAAAAATTTTAAAGTAGTGGCAATAAAACATCAAGAAAGTGATGGTTTGAAACAGTCGACACCAGTTTCTTTCTAACTGCCACCACACCAACAGGGGCACAGAAGATATAATATATATATATATATATATATATATATATATATATATATATATATATATTATATATATATATATATATATATATATATATATATAATATATATAATATATATATATTTATATATAATAAATATATATTTAATATAATATTAAAATTATTTATATATATATATATATATATTAGTAAAATTATATATTAAAATAAAATTATAAAAATATTATAAATATTATTATTAATATATAATTTAATATATATTATTATATATAACTATATATTATATATATTATTCATATTTTAATGCGTGTTGGGGTGGTGGGTCGGTGGGTGTGGATATATTATAAAAATAATATAATATAATTATATATTTTATATATATATAATTATATATATATATATATAAATATATATACATATAATATAAAAAATATAATTTTATCTATATATATATTATATATTTATTAATATATAATATATATATATATATATATATTAAAAAATTTAAATATTTACAAATATTATTATATATATATAAAATATAAAATTTATATATATTTTTATATATTATTTAAAATATATATATTTATATTGCGTGTGTGTGTGTGGTGGTGGGTGGGTGTGGGGTATATATTTATATATATATAATATATATATATATTATAATATATATATAAATATATATATAAAACCCCCCGGGGGTTCCCCCTTGAACAAGAAAACCCCCATTACTCCCTACCCCGGGTTGCGGTGAAGCTGTCGGCAGCAGGGAGTGGATATCTGGTGAAAAACCCTTCGGTTTTTGTTTATTTTTTCACCTCCCAATGTTGGGTGTATTACATGAAACTTTTTCAAAGCAGAGAGATTTCCTCTAGTTAGTGGAGACTGGAGTTGAAAAGGAGTCGGGGGATTCCACTGACTTTTTTTTTCTCCTGAAAAACCTCTAACCAATGTTAAATACAAAAATGATAATTCATCCACACGCCCGCCCCTGGATTATAAAGGGGTGCAAGTTAAATATGCATCGGGGAAGACAAAAAGACATGTCCAATTAAGAAAAAACATTAAAAATGGAAGGGGAACGTAAGAAAATGAAAGGTTGGGAATTTTAAAACGTCTGTAACGAAATGGATAGATACAACTTTCAAATACTAGGAATCAGTGAGACCAACTGGAAAAGTGGGGGAAGTTTCAAAATTAAAAAAAAACAAGACAGTTTTTTTTTCTGGAAAAAAGAAGGGAAATTATAGTACGGATTGCTGATTCTCAGAAAAAAAGCAAATGCACTAATTGGGGTACGCCCAAAAAATGATCCAATAACCAAATTGTAAGGATGAAAAATGAAAATTTTTATAACATTTTCAAGAAACTTTAGAACAATCCAACAGAGAGTAAAAGAACCCAGGGGAGACCTAAACGCCAAATAGGAAAAGTAATCAAAAAAAAATGAAACCTGGGGGAATTTTCGGTCTTGGGAATAAAAAATAAAAGAGGTGAAGATTTTATTAAATTCGTAGTTAAAAATCTAGTTATAGCCAAACTTTGTTCCAACCCCACCCAAGACACTTGTACAGGGGTTTTTCACAGACAAAAGAACACGCAACCAAATTGAAAACATTTTTTGAACCAGAAAGGGAGAAGTTTAAAAAAAAATGCCAAGCAAGACCTGGTCCCGACTGCAACAAGACCTCAATACAACTATCGTTTAAAATAAGACTCAAAAAAGATGGAGCGTCCAACACCACCCTAAAGCTCGATAAAAAAACTCTTTATAACAAATTTCGAATTACAGTGTCAAACAAATTGAAATCAATAATGTGAAGATGATAAAACACCTAATAGTTGTGGGGAAAAAGGAAAAAAATCTTGCGGGAAAGTGCTTTAAAAAATATTTCCAAAAGAAAAAAAAAAATTCCCCCCGGGTATCTGAAGAAACCCTTTTTAAAATTTAAACAAGAAGTGCCTAAAATCAAAGGGTATTAATAACCCAGTGAAATATATTTACAAAAAAATAAAAAACAAAAAATTCAAAGATTATTGCGCGGATAAAAAAAAAAATTTTAAATGAACATTGCCAGGAATTGAAAATGTTCTATCAAAAGACAACTAAAGAATTTACCAAGGAGTAAAACAGTACACAAAATTAAAACCTACAATGGACACTATCAAAATGAAGAGGAATAGTTTTAGTGATGGAAAAAAAGTCAAAGAAGATGGAATCAATATTTTTCCCAACCATACAAAAAAAAAAGATTAACCACCAACATTAAGGGGGCTCAATGACAGCGAAAGAACCACCGCCCCCTGCTAGACAAAGTTTTAAAGCCCTAAAAAAAAAAGAAAAACAAGAGTCGGGAATAGATGAAATAAAGCAAAAAAATCAAAAATGCTGGCCCAAAAGGGTTTAATGTTCTTCACAAGTTTGTACGAAAATGGGGAAAGAAAGAAAATGGCCGGAAAAAACTGGGGAAAAACAGTCTTTGCTCCCTACCTAAAAAAGGTGATGCATCCAGGGAACAAAACAGGACAATTGCTTTAAAAAGTCACAGCAGCAAAAAATTTTATGAAAAAATTCTGAAAGAATGAAAATTTAAATTTAAAAGAGGAAAATGCAGACGAAAAAAGCAGGTTTTTTTTTCCCCGGAAAGGTACCGAGGCCCGGTTTTAAATCAAAATTAAAAAGAAAAGCAGAGAACCCAGAAAGACCCCTACTGTGTTTTTATCGATTACCGAAGGTTTTGATACTGTTAATCACGATATCCTCTGGAATACATGAATGATAGAGGTTTCCAAAACACATCATCCAATAATAAAAGCCCTGGTATGACCAACAACAAGCAAATGAAGAAAACCCTTTTTGGGTTAACAGAATGGTTAAATAACAAGGGTGCGACAAGGTTGATTCGTCTCCCCACCTTTTTAAAATATATTCTGAAGCAATTTTGAGAGAGCTTTTGAAAATTTTTTAAGGAACTGTAGATGTTGGAGGAAAAAAAATCAATAGCCGATGACATAGTTTTTTAAATTGCCCAGTATCATTGAACTACAACAATGGTTTTGATAAAATTAGAGAAGCAAGCGAAAAGGTGGTTTGTTCCCAAAAGCCAAGAAAACTAAGACATGAAGATTTGAAGTAATCGACAGTAAACGATGATGAGCATGTAAAAAATCAAAGGAGTGGTTTTAGAAAAAATGAAGGTTCCTTTTCTTTGGGGCTGTTTTAACTAATACTATGATGATTCACCCGGGCATAAAAAAAAAAAAAATTTCCATTGCCAAAAATGCCCCCAGTTGCTCTCAATAACATCTGGGGAAAACTGAAGCATTACCCCTTTTCGGAAAAACTGAGGTTATTTAATCATTTTTTCCCCCAAATTGGTCATATGGTTCTGGTGTTTGGGTGTGAAGAAGATGACAAGAAAAAGGTCAATGTTTTTAAAATTGGGGTTACAGAAAAAATTACTATTAAAAGACAAAAAAAAAACAAAAGATGAAAATGCTGAAAAAAGTAATTTTAAAAGACCGGCTGTTGGGCATCTTGAACAAAAGGAAACCCAAAATTTTTTTGGTCATGTGATGAGAAAATAAAAGATTGAGAAAATTGCTGACAGGGATGGTGATAGGAAACAAAGGAAAAAAAGCAAACCGAAGACAAGATTTTGGGGCGACAACATCAAAAATGTTTGCGGGGGTGTCGTGGGGACAAGTAAAAAGAAAAAGCCAAGTCGAGTTGAGTGTCAAGGATGGTGGAGAGGCCAGGCTGCTCAACATGAGAAACCCTTTTTGTGATATTTAATTATATATATTTTAAAATATATATATATATATATAAAAATATTATATCTTTGGGGGGGGATATATATTACTATTTGTTTTGGGGGTGGGGTGTGTGTTTTGGGGTGTTTTGTGTGGTGGTGTGGGTTTTTGTGCATATAATATTATATATATTAATAATTTATATAATATATATATTTTAAAAATAATTTTAAAAATTTTTAAAATATATTAAAAAATATATTAAAAAAAATCAAAAAATAAAAAATATTTTTTTTAAAAAATATAAAATTTTTTTATAAATTTTTTAATATATAAATTAAAATAATATATATATATATATATATATTTTATATATATATAAATTTTTTTTTTTTTTTTTATATAAAAATTAAAAAATAATTTTAAAACTATTTCGGGTTGGGGGGCCCTTTTGGGGGGGTTTGGGGTTTGGATTTTGGTTTTGCAAAAAAAAAATTTATTTTTTTAGAAAATTTTTTTTAAAGGGTTTAAGGGAAAAAAAAAAAAAAATGGGGGAAAAATTTTTTTTAAAAAAAAAAAAAATAAAAAAAGGGGGGGAATATCTCAAAAAAACCCCAAAAAAAAAAAAAAAAAAAAAACCCAAAAAAAAAACCCCCCCCAAAAAAAAAAAAAAAACAAAAAACACAACCAAAAACCACACACCCCAACACCCACACACAACCCAAAAAAAACCCAAAATAATATATATATATATATATATATATATATATATATATATATATTATATTATATATATTATATAATATATATATATATATATATATATAAAAATTTAATAAAACAGACACACCACAAAAATATAAATATATTGTATGAAATGTAGTTATATAGTATAACAAATTATTGGGGTGTGCGTGTGTGTTTATATATATATATATTATATATATTTTTATATTTTTAAAATATATTTGTGTGTGTGTGTGTGTGTGTGTTGGGGGTGTGTGTGTGGTGTGTTGTGTGTGTGGATATCAAAATCATATCATCTTCTATCTATCTATTTTATATATATTATATATATATATATATATATATATATTTTTTTTATTTATTTATTTTTTTGTGTGTGGTATACATCATATATCAACATATATATATATATATTAATATATAATATATAATATTAATTATTTATATATCTGATGTGTTTGGGTGTGGGGGGGTGTTTGTGTGTGTGTGTGTGTGTGTGTGTGTGTGTGTGTGGGGTGTGTGTGTGGGGTGTGTTTGCAATATTTTTATATATATATATTATAATATAATATATATAATATATATATAATAAACATAATATATAAATATATAATATAAAAATATATTTTATAATATATATATATAATATAAAAATTTATATATAAAGAGGGAATAAGAGTAACCACAATCCCCCTAAGCGGGCCCGTAAGAGAGTATCGCTTTTTTTAAAACAGGTTGGAATATGGTACTAGCCGTAGCAGAAACTAAAAAATTTAATTGTGAATGCTAAATAATTAAACCTACGAAAATGAAACCCAAAATTTTTACTTTGGGGTTATATATTTTTTTTACATTGTACATATTTTGTTAATTTTTAGATGGATTAGATAGGGGGGGGATTTTTCACGATACGTACCTTTTTTAAAAAAACAGAATCTTAACGGACCAAAAGATGAAAAACAAAAAAAAGGAAAAAAGAAAAAAAATTTAAAGTTTCTCAAGGCAATGAAAAATAACCGGAGAAAATAACAAAAAAAATGTAAATGGGGCACCTATGAACTAGGTGAGACGTTTTGGCGAGTAACAAGGCAAGCATTTCCCGCCTGACTTTTGCCACCCCGAAAAAAAGCCACTCACCTGAGGGTTCCTTACGCCTGATTGTTCCTAAATATTTGGGAAGCAGAAAATTGGGTAGAAATAATAATACGTGCAATAGTGAAAAAAATGACATGGAAATAATTAAATAGCAGTGAGTCAAATATACAAATAACAGGGTTAACGAGTGTGGACGTGATTGGCACGGGGGTCGTCCGACTCGCCCGAGGGAGTCGCATATAGCAAACTTATAATCCTCGGTAAGACATAAATGTGAGGTCATGAAATCATGTCTAATGACATGAAGTGATTAGATAATGAATATGGAAAAAATGGGGTTTCATGAGATTCATTAACAGGGACGGAGATGTAGAAGCAGGTGCGTACGAAGATGAAGAGAGGCAGGTGCGGTTACGAAGATGAGTACGGCGCCGACGTGAGTGACGACAGAACAACGGAACACTCGTGAACTACTGCTACGCTCCGATATATGTGCCAGTGCCCCAAAGGTCAGCAAACATAGTGTTTTGCAATGTGGTAAGTGTAAAGACCTACAGAAAATGGTGTATAAAACTGACTGTTGACATATGATTCAAAATTCGATGCGGAATCTTAATTTAAGGTCACGATTAGAGGTATTTCAAGGTGGAGGTATTAGGTACCTGTAGGTAGGTTTTTTATTTTTGTGGTTGTACATATTTACTCAATAAATTGTAATAGTGAAATGTTTTTTTTCTGTATTCAACCCTAACAATAGACCTGAATCAAAGAGGGATCCATAAGAAGGTAACTGGGAGGGCCCAGTCCAGTGAGGAGCTTGCACCAGATTAATTTGTCTGACTCTACCACCATCAAAAACACACATATAATATATATATATAATAAATATAATAATAATAATAAATATATTATTAAAATTATATATATATATAAAATAAAAATAGTATATATTTAAATATATAGATAATATAATATAGATATATGTATATATAATTATATAAATATATATAATATTATATATATATATATAAAATAATAATAGATATATAAATGATATATTATATATATTTTACATATATATATTATATTATATATATTATATATATATATATATATATGATATAATATATATATAAAATTTATATATATATATATATACATATATATATAAAAATATATATTATATATTATAAATTATATATATATTATAATATAATATATATATATTAATTATATATATATATATATTATATATATATATTATTTATAAAATATATATATATTTATATATATTTATATTATATATAATATTTTTATTATTATATTATATATATTTTAAATTTATATATTTATATATATTATTATTTTACTATATTATTTTATATATATATATACCGAAGTAGTACCGAACTTGGCAGCAAAGATAGGTGAATAAGTATACTACGTTAGAACACATGCCAGAGTTACATCTCAAAGGTTGTTTTAGAAATTTGGCTATATTGCTAGTGTTGGTGAAGATGAAAGTGAATTTAATATGAGGGTAATTATTTAGTAACAGTGATTTTAGTTGCTTCCCATTTCAAAGCCCTTTAAAATACCCATGTACGGTAATTTAACATATCTGTCTGTTTATCTGTCTTTTTGGGTGTTTTATATATATATAGATATATATATATATATAATATATATATATATATATATATTATAAAATATATATGTGTGTGTGTGTGTGTGTGTGTGTGTGTGTGTGTGTGTTATTTTATTCCATTAATATGCTTATCAGGTTGTCTCTCTGCGTGACAACCCTGGGTGGAGGAGACCCTGTGGGACGACCCAGGGATCATGGCTTGGGCAGCTCGACGAGACCTTTCGCGAGGAATTAGAGATACCTGGAGACTCGCCTCGAGGGATCCTCGCGGCTGGAAAGCGAAGGGTGGATGCGGGGCCCTGCGCCCTGTCGGCAATAGCCCCTTGATGATGAGATGAAATGCTTATATTGTATGTAGGTTTTATTTTTTCTTTCTTAATTTACGATTTGTAATTTTCTCGAACCAAAAACAATATCTATAATTGTTAAGACTTTTCAATGGTTCTTTTGAGAGTTTTATATGAGGAGGTTAATTTTTTTCCTTTTTTTTTAAAAAAAAATTTTTTAATTATTTAA
>NW_023661553.1:0-17381 GCF_015228065.2 Penaeus monodon
GAGAGAAGAGAGAGAGAGAGAGAGAGAGAGAGAGAGAGAGAGGGGAGGAGAGAGAGAGAGAGAGAGAGGGAGGGACAGGGGAAAGAGAAAGGAGATATATAAACTATATATGTAAGACGGGCGATGCGTGAAAATTAAACCCCGCATTGAACTATTCCATCACTTCTGATAACGTCCAAATCGAAATATGATGAAAAGTGATTCTCGAATATAACTCCTGAGTGTGCTTTGCGTGTTCGGGGTGATGCTCAGAATTAATTGTATGATATTTGAGGATCCGATGAACATGTACACTGAACGTAACCCGCACTTTTAAATAAGCAGCCTTGCATAGGCTGCTCTCTCTTAGAAACTTAACCATAAATTTAGCTACAAGTCAGCCATGACCTAATTGTGTGTAACATGAATTTGTCAAAAAGCGGAAATTTGTGTTTGTTTTTGTTTCATGTTTACTTTAGCCTTTTGGTCAATTTGTGGTCAGTCTGCAACGTCCTCCTGACAAATGTATCCGCGTTAGAATATACATTTGTTTTAACTGATGAGAAGCGGATAATGATATGTGTCTAGTAAATATTTCCATCTAGTGTAAAAGCAATTATAATCTTACGTCTGGCACAACAGTTTTTTTTTTTAAATGAAGGCACACAGGTCAAGAAGCCCGAAAACAAACATTAGTACCATCCCACACACACATCTCCACATGCGTATTCACACAAAAACCACAAGACCCGTAATACAGTAGCTTACGAAATACAACGGAGCAAAAAAAACAGTACGACACTTTCATCGCGTTGCCGGGCGGCGGCTGGAGCGGCAATCAGCTGATCTTTCCATTACAGTCCGACATGTTCGCGCGAAAGCTTGTTCGTGCTTCCTCCCAACTCGTGCCTGTCTTCCAATCCTCTCCGAAGGCAGCACGGACTTTAACCCAGTGTAGATATGTGTCCTCCCAACAAAGGTATAGATTTATGGTCGCCTTGAGCGCTGTCATTTGCGTAAGATATTTGAGGGAGACTTATAGATAAGTGAGTTGCGGATTTTTTTTTTCTTTGAAGGGTAAAGCCATTCGTTACGTAATTTTTAATATTATTATTATTTCTAAAATATTGGCGTAAACTCATAGTCAGCTGTCACGTGGCTGTTAATGAGAAAAGGTAGAACAAATTCCTCTGTGAAGGTAATATTGAGTGATCGTAACTGCTGCCGTTAAATCGATTATTAAAAGCAAATATGTAAATAGTGTTATAAAATGTAGCATGTAGTCATCGTAGTGAAAGTTCAACGTAATTATGAACCGAGCCCTTCGTGCGGCACTTTTGTAACACTCCCTGCAAATGCTTCGTTTGCTTTTGTGTAATTCGGCAACTGCAAATTGCACAGTCGCCGGTCATGATATATTAATGATTTTAACATTTAGATAGTGTTCTGAATAGCATATGAAACCTGAAATTATGAAATCACAATACTGTAAACTCCTTAGTGTATTAACGTTCTATGGTATGTATATATTTGACGTAAAGCCATATTCTATTGCATATTCCCAAAAATCTACGGACGCTCAACGCGCAAATGCATGAATGTTACGTAACAAAAGTAGCTTCTGATTCGTTGATGTTCTGGCAGTGTGCAAGCATGTGAAAGTCAAAATATTACGTGACACGAAAGGAAGTTACTACTGTGTCTAAGTGCCGGTAGTAAACATCAGAAGGTATAGGGAACTTTCGGTTTCATATATATCTGATAGGCACGTACATAATCATGATTGAAGAGGCGGGGTAGTTACCTACAAAAAGTATTTTATTTGTAAGTACGGAAGTACAGTCACGTGCTTTGTGTGCGTGGAGGAGGGGGGGGGGAGTTAAACCTATTTATTTTACATATTGTTAGGGATGGATTTAACACTTTTGCTAATTAACTCACAGAAACAGCCTTTAGTCTGCATTTAGTCCACATTTTCCCCCTTTGGGGTTTAGTTAAGATGGGATGGATAGTGAAGGTTTTTCTTGTGAAAGATGCTTTGCAAGAAGACACTTAGGCTTATTTCCAACTAAGATGTCCTTGCCAAGTGATCTATGATGCAACAGTTGGCTTCCTTGGTGGCATATTTTCTTGCAGTACTATTATCAAGATTTGTATTGATAAACAATGATGATTCATTTATGTAAATTTATTTTTCATTGAAGTATTTTGTTAGCCTATAACTATAATCTTACATTTATTGTATCCTCATCATTGCCCTTTATTTCAGCTATGAGCCTGAATATGACATTGTGGTGGTGGGAGGAGGCATTGTGGGCATGGCAACCGCCAGGGAACTCATCCTGAGACACCCAGAGCTCAAACTGTGTGTTGTTGAGAAGGAGAACAGATTAGGTAAGTATAAATTATCACCATCATAATTTTTGTATCTTAATAAACCTCAAGCAATAGAATTACAAGATACTGCCACAGTGGCTCAGGGGCTTCACGCTTGATTCCTAGTGTGAAGTCGTATGATTAGATTCCAGAGCCGCATAGTTGGTGTTAGGAAGGACAGTCAGTTGAGCAATGATGGCATTACTAAGTTCTGCAAAGGCACTGATTTATTCTTTGATAAGGGAGTACCAGGCGTAAAACCAGAAAGTTTTGGTGAGGGAGGTTTTCAGATTTTTGTTTTAGGTTTTGGGGAGTAAATTGTCTGAATTAATGAAAGGGGTCAATTACAGTATTGAGTTGATTGAGGCTTTGGAAAATCCACCATTTATGGTAATATAAAGGAAAGGATTTGAAAGTCTATATATGATCCCTTTTGTTATTTTTTATTTATTCATTTTGTTTACTATACTTTGTTTTACTAACTAGAAGTAATTATGGCAACCATCAGTGATGTTTGCCATACAACTGTGCAAGAAAAACTTAGAAATATATATAAATATAAATTTTCATTGGGAAATTACAGCTAAATTGAATGGAAGATCTAAACCTTGTCCTTAAAGACTTATATAATGATTTAAATATTAATTAAACTGAAGAATTCCTTATATTAAATTTTGGCATTTTTGATGTTCATAAAAAACAGGAAGTTTATAATGAAATCTTTAAGGGGTAGAGGCAGAGCTATAACAAAGCTTTAGAAATAACAACCTTTCTTGCATTTGTGAAACAGATATAGGCTTAAAGAAAATCATTTTTATCATCAGGTATAGCACTGTAATGTGATGCACCTAATTCTGCTACAAAGTGAACAAGAGAAAAGGCAATGAATGGGTTGATTATCATCATCATTGGGACCTAACACCAACAGGGCACATTGAAATATCCACTCTTTTTTCCACATATTAGGTCTCTTGTAGGGAGCTGCTAGGCAGCCCTAGGCCCATCCCTAGCTCCTCATGATGGGTCTGATTGATCTGCCCAAGCCATAACTTCCGAGGTTGTTCTACAAGCCGCCTCCCTCAGGGCTGTCTTGCACAGAGACAACCTGTTGGATAGGATATCCTGAGGGAAGTGAACCAGCTACCCATATGGTCCCAGACTGTACCAGTTTTCATGGTGTAACTGTGGTTGGACACATGGTCCTACCAACTGTACCCTATGATCTGGCACTATGACCTGTTATAAAAGCCATCAAGACTAGACTCCCAACTGTAGAGTAAAACTAGTAGTATCAGGGCCTTGAAGATGCATAACTTGGGCCTCCTGCCCAGTTTCTGGCATCTCAAATACACAAGTGTTGAAAAGTGTTTGGTGCAAGAAAATTCCTAAAAGTTAACAAGGAAAAAGATAGACAGGGCCTCACAAAACTTCAAAGCATTTTCAGTACCAGTATATAGGCTTACCTATTAATCCAGTATTTTTTTTTAGAATTCCCCCCTTAGTCTCAGGATCTCCAAGAGTGATTTATGATGGTGTGAGTTGAGCACCGTTTTTAGGTTGATGTAATCTGTAAGCAACCCATGACTGAACTCGCCACAGAAATCTACATGACTCAAAGTGCCAGGATACAGTCTGTTTGGACTTACCAGGAGTGAATCCAGTTGTTCTGGGCCCTGGGGCCTTAGTAGGTGATCTGATACATTGCAGAAGGATATTATGGAAACCTTGTCTTAGTATACTTCGCAGTGTAATGCCTCGAATTGCTCCAGTCCTATCGATCTCCTTTTCCCCATCCAGGGATGGATGACCAAGCCCCTCAACAGGGCAGGGGGAATGGTATTAGACTGCCAATGGCAGTCAGGACAGCATGCAAACTCCATGCCATGGGTGTACTAACCAGCTGTTATAAATATCTGCTGCTTTACCATCCCTCAGCTTGGAGATCCCCTCTCTAACTTCAGTTAGGATAGGTAGTTTCTTTCTGATGAGTGGTTCCAGCATAGGATTTTACCATTGATGGATCAACCTTGTACAACTGTTTAGATTACTCAACCCAGTGAGGTCTGGCCATCTGTTAGGCAGATTGCAGTCGTCTGTGAGGAAGGCTTGGTAGGAGGATGAAGGCCATTTTTCTAAAAATGGCCTTCAACCTCCCCACAAGATTTTTTGATGAATTGTTCCTGTCCCTTCTTGACAGTGACTGAGCCTTGCGAAATGACTAGGGATAGCCTCAGCATACTCTGGGCACACTTCCCCTCCCTCAACCTGTCCACCCTATCCATCATTGGACTGGAGGGGGTGTTTTGAAGTGGACTTGGAGAAAAGCCCATCTATGTTCAGTACCAAAAGAACTCCCGTAAACCCTGTACCTCTGGAGGGTCCTCCAGCAATTGCTATATGGATGTGGGTTTATCTCCTTGGCCCCATTTCCATCAATGTACCAACATTACTAACATTATGGGTCGAGTGCTAGTACCAGGAGCCAGAATATCAATCTCTGTGACCTTGCAAAGAGTCTCATCGATCAGAGTAACCTCTACTAATGAGGGCCTGAGGTTTGCGGGAGATAACATGCCAGAGATTGTGACCATTATTGTGGCCCGACCAGTAATAATTGTAGCCATCCACACTTGTGCTGCTACCAGTCTTCTCACTTCCAAGAGTGCGCTGCCTCAACTTTCAACTGTTTCCATTTTCCTCTACAGCAGAGGTAACTGATAATTCTTTTTGCATAGCCAGATGTTCCTTCCCCCATCCAGCTGGGCCTGCCTAAAGAAAGACCTCGGGTAATCATCGGATTTATTCACCTCTGCCAAACCCCAAAGATGTTGCCCCATTTAGAGGGGAAGGGAAGTTGCAGGACCCACAGTCTGCCTATGGGTTCCTGTGGGGTTGGCTCCACAAGTCTCACACTAGGTTGGGGGGGGCATCAGGATGCAAGCTGGGTGTGTAAAAACCTGTTCCCAGGCTGATCCCAGTGGTTGCCAACCAAAAGGGCTCACAGCCTACCTCACTTGCCAAGTGGTAGGGAAGTTTTTCCCTCCCCCCAGGAACATCATCTATATAAAGGACTTAGTAACATTCTCTTAGGTGGGCAAACAGCAAGGCATATATCGCCACAGCAATCCATTAACCCCAGGAGGCAATGGACAGAAGTCATTACAAATGCAGGGCATTTTCCTGATGGCCTAAGGAGGCCCTACAGAAGTCTTGATGTTCGAGAGGCTGTGAACTGGCAGGGGAGGCTATGCAAGCTGCTCCCCTTTTCACACTATGCTAACCAGCATAGCAATTGCAAGTGAGAGGGCATGCAAAGCACTTTATGCTTTGTAAACTCCTACACTATTGCTTTACCTAAACCCCGAATGTGAACCTCATCCATTAGTTTATATGAGAATGAAAAAAACTTGCCAAGGATAACTGATGAACCCATTGAATCTTCACTGCCCAAATATGGGCATTAGGCTTACATGAATGACCACTTTTGGGGAGTTGTGATGCTGGGCGCACTGAAATTCATTTGCAGTGACAGACTCCATGCCTCCCATTTGCAAATATATTTTTTATTTTTTTGCCTAAGTGTTTTTAACTTTTTTTTTGCCATTTTCTAATTTTATATATTTGTTCTTTATCCAGATGGTAATAGGCTTTTTTTTCCTTGCACAGACTCCAGATCATCTCTCTAGGTAGTCCATACCCATGTGCAAAAATATAAAAATAAGTAACATTTTGTTGTTTATGTAATCTTTTTCCTTCTTTTCTGTAATATTCAATTTTCTGTAGTACAACCTGCTCCAGGAATAGGTTTCCTGAGCATGGAAGTAGCATCCTCCCATAAGATGGGGACTCTTCCAGTCTTGGCTCCCAGACACTACATGCCACACTTTTTTTTTCAATGGGAATAATGCAGAGCACCTTTCTAAACACCAAATGAATCTAAACCCCCTCCCTTACCATGAGTCATTCTCTGGCCTTCAGCCGATAAGCTCAAGACAACTAGTTTCGCATGGGACAAGGACAAGGAAAGAGTGCTTGGAAACAAGCTTTTTTTTGCAGGGGAGAGATGCTGCACAGATTGCACTTCCCTTTTAGTGAATTGCAGAAATTCAAAATATTTCCGAAATCAAATGAAAAGACAATAGTCATAAATAGAGGGTGGGAAAAAACACTTTGTGGAAAAAAGGCAGTGGGAAAAGTTGGACAACACCAAGGAAAAGACGTCCATAAAAAAAGTATAAGGAAAAATCATTTGACCCGAAATTTGGTTCGGTTCATGTTCTTAAGGTTTTATGTTGTATAAAACTTTTATGCTCTTTTCCTAATATATTCACAGCAGGTAGTTATAAGATTGTTTCCCTTTGCTGCTTTAGTTCAATAAAATCATATTGCTAATTATGATAATTTTGATAATTTTTTGTGTTATTTATAGAAATCATGCTTTTTTTGATGCTCAAATATTTAATGTTATCGCAAAATTATTATCGAAAGGTAAAATATGTGAGGGTAGATAAATTTCAGGAAGAGACAGTGTTAAACACTAATTTTGCTTCAAGGAGGACAAACATATTTTGGTATTACAATTCTCATTTTTGTATATAACACCTGTCATGCTTTCATTGTTTGCTTATATTCCAAGTTTTTTATAGAATGATATAGTGCTAACATTTATTTCAAGACTCCAAATTTGTTTTTTCTGTCATTCTCTTTCAAAACAATTTTTGGCCTTTAGATTTTCATCATAACAGAACTCTAGAACATTCAGTGTGTTGGCAGATATAAACTCTGCAGATTTGGGAAGGCTACTGACAAGGAAATTCTTTGAAGTTGCTAGTGTTTGCTTCACATTATATTTGTAATCTTTATTCCCAATACAGGCCACAATGGCTAATTAAGGAATAGCCTTACCCTTCAGATGAACCAAGATACAATTACTGAACCACATTACAAGTACAGTATCTGGTTATGTCTTATAGAAAACACACCAGTACGTTACTGAAATTATTATGTTCCAGCTGACATCAAGTGGGACACAACAGTGGTGTCATACATGCTGGAATCTATTACAAGCCTGGGTCTCTGAAAGCCAAGCTGTGGTGTGGAAGGCCTTCATCTAGCCTACAGGTACTTAAAGAAGAAGGGGAGATATCTGTTTCTTGTGAATGTTGCCATAAGAGCAACAGATGATGAAAAAATGTTCATGTGAAGTAAGCCAGATCAAAAGAGAAAGAATTAGGATTTCTGATTTTTCTTCTTCTTTACTTAGGTATCCCATATAAGAAGTGTGGTAAACTAATTGTGGCTGTGAATAATGAAGAAGTTGGACGATTAAAGGCCCTTTTATGACAGAGCCCTGAAGAACAATGTGCCGGATGTTTCAGCTTTTTAGATGGTGATCAGATTAAGAAGCATGAGCCATACTGCAAGGTTTTGTGCAGACTCGCATAGCTATTAATACTGTCTGGGTTTATGGCTGATTGATGAAACGTGCAAGACTTTAGTTATTACTGTAGTTTTTCTATCATTTTCTTCTTTTTGCAGAAACCCAAATAAAATAGATGATTTTTATTAGAACCATTGGCCTACTGTAGGAATTTTAATTTGGGCACTTCTAAGGGGTTATTTTGAAAAGCAGCACTTTCTTACTTATGGTTTGTCTGATGTTTTTCTGAGTGCTGTCTTTACCTAGCATTGTATTTTATGTTACTTCTACTGGCAAGACTAACTTAGTGAGTGCTTCATGGTACAGTATGACTGCTTCAAAATTTAATCTAAAAGATGAAATTATCTTCAAGTCTGCATGAATATGACAACTCCCAAAACTGATCTTAGCAATACAGACATCTATAGAAAGGATTCTCCCTGTAATAAGTACAGTCACAACAAATAAACCTAGGACCTCAACTTTTAGAAGAAAAAAAGGGGCAACTTACACTGAATAAGCAACATGTTTCACAATGCTCTTACTAAGTTTTGGAATCAAATCAGTTTCTTTTTTACTTTCTTGCTCACCCTTGCAATATGTATTTCATGTGTAATTCAATCTACGTATTTTTCATAGTAGGGGTAAGAGAAATGTAGCAGTAAATTGTAAAACAATATCTGTAGACAGTCAGGGGATTGTCCTTACAGACATGTAACTGGCCTTCAGTTAATTACTTGTTATTGATGGCTGCTTCAAAAGCTTTATATTGAGTAGGTTATCATCCTCAGCAAAAGTGTTCAGGATACCCGCACCATGTCGAAAGGCCCCTAGAAACTCCTTTTTTCATTGTTTGAGTCATAGTTTATTTTCATGAACACATGAGGACAATTTGTTTCTTCTTGGTTGGGATATTTCTACAGTATATCCTTGTACTCATGTTGCAGGGTGTACACAACTCAGTGAAATGCATTGATGAGCATAGAAAACAAAAAAAGGACATCTCTCCCTTGCAGGTGTTCCCTCTGGGATAGCTATTCAGGTTAAATTTATGGAATTTCAGTAAAATTCATATATATATATATATGTATATATATGCATATATATATATATATACATACTGTATATATATATATATTATATATAAAATATACATACTGTATATATATATATATATATATTTTATATATATATATATATATATATACATAACTGTTTTATATATATATATATTATATATATATAATATATACATATATTTAATTATTTTATATAATATTATTATATATTATTTATATATTTTATTTTAAAAGTTTATTTTATATATATTTTATATATATTATAATTTATATTATTATTAATATATAAATATTTTATATTTTTATATTATATATATGTTTTAATATTTATATATATATTTTTATATATATTTATAAATTATGTGTTTATATGTTTATATATATTTAAATATATAAAATATGTTTATTTTATAAATTATATATATTCATATATATAAATATATAAATATAATATATATAAAACATTTTAATATAAATATATTATAAATTATATATATATATTAAATATATATAAACATTTTTAAAATATATAATATATATATAACATATATAATATAATATTTAATTATAAAATATATAAATATTATTATATTAATATATATACATACTGTATATAAAATATCTATAATATATATATATTATATATATATATTATATATTTTATATAAATATTTAATATAATATTATATATATTATATATATATTATATTATAATTACATTCTGTATAATTCCATATATATAATAATATATATATAAACTATCATACAGTATGTATATATTTATTTTTATAGATATCAAAGTATGTTTAATGATTATATGTATATATTTATAATTAATATATAATTACGAAATTTCCCATAAAGTTAATGAATACTATCCCAAACACTGCAAAAGAGAGATTTCCTGTGTTTTGTTTTCTACCCTAAAATGCTTTTATGATGTTGTTGCACAACATGAACAAAGATACAAGGATATACTGTAGATATCCCCAGAAGAAACAATTGTCCTCATGTTTCAACATGGAGATAAACCTAATACTCAAACAATGAAAAAAGTTTTTCCTTTGAGAGCCTTTGACATGGTTTCGTTATCCTGAACCTTCTTAGTTGATACCTACTCAATATGTTTTTTTTTTTTTAGGACATTATACAAATAATTAACTAAGGCAGCTTAATGCTAAGACAATCCCCCATTTCTTCACCAATTTCTTACATTTACTTGTTAATTTTTTTAAAACCCACTATGAAAAATACTAATATTTGATGAATTTACATAAATACAATCAGGTGAGCAAGAAAAAAGAAACCTGAAATTTGTTTCCTAACTTAGTAAGCATTTAAACTTCTTATTCTGTATGGCCTATTTTTCTTTAAAATTAGTCCTAATTATTTGTTTGGACTGTAATTAAATTACGGAAATCCTATAGCTTTTCTGTATTCTAAATCAGTCCTTTAGTTTCTATTCAAAGCAGCTGAAGAGATATCTCCTCTTTTAGATAATTTTAAGCCTCATACTTTTTCCATGGCCTCAAATAAGTTAGTCTTGCTTCAGTAGAAGACAAAATTACAATGCTAGGTAAAGAAAGATCAGAAAACATCAGAAACCATAATAAAAGTGCTGCTTTTAAAACAACCCCTTGAATGTCCCATTTTTCCTACTGGCAATTTCTACATAAATATCTATTTTACTTGGATTCTGAAAAGAAGGAAAATGATAGAAACACAGTAATTATTTTAAATTTTGCACTGTTTCATCAATCAGCCTAAACCCAAATAATTTAGCTATGGGTCTGGACAAACCTTGCAGTATGGCTCATGCTTCTTAATCTGATCATCTAAATGGGAACATTCCCATCATTGTTCTTCAGGGTCGTCATACAATCCATTAATCGTCCAACTTCTTCATTTATTCACACCACAATTAGTTTACCACACTTCTTTTAGGGATATAATTTAAAGGAAGAAGAAATCAGAAACCTAATTCTTTCCTTTTTTGATTGCTTACTTACATAATTATCCTCTGTTGCCTTATGGCAACATTCACAAAACAATATCTCACTTTCTTCTTCTAGCTCCTGAGGCATAAAGGTTAAAACACCTTGCTTTTCAACCCACTTATAGTTCCACATTTGAACCACTGTTGTGGTCATTGATTGTGAGCTGAATATATTTCAGTACTACTGGAAATTTCTATTTAAACATAAACAATATGTTCTTGTATGTGGTTCAGAATTTATCTTGGTCATTGATGGGTAGGCTATTCCTTATTAGCCATTTTGGCCTTATTGGGAAATAAGAACCAATTTGTGAGCAAACCCCAACTTCAAAGATTTCATGTCCAACCTTCCAAATCTGCAGAGTTTATATTGCCACCCCTAATGTTCTAGTTCTGTTATGATAAATCTAAGGAAAATTGTTTTTGAAAGAGAAGGAGTAAAACAAAATTTGGAGTCTCTTGAAAAAATGTTTAGCACTTTATCCCTGCTATAAACTAGGAATATTAAGAAAAACCTGAAGCATGACAGGTGATTAAACAAAATGGTGTTGAAATAATTGTTTGCTACTCCCTTGAAAAAATTAGTGTTTAAACTGTCCTCTTCCTGAAATTTTATCTACCTTTCCATTTTAACCCTTTCTAAAAATTTTGGATAAAATTAAATAATTGCATCAAAAAAAGCATGATTTTTAAATTACACCAAATTACATTATTCATTAAATTTGCATATGGTTAGGGAACTAAAGCAGCTAAGGAACAACACTTATAACTACTGCTGGATATATAGGAAAAGAAGCATAAAAGTTTTATACAACATAAAACCTTAAGGAACATAACAACCAAATTTTTCTGGGTCAATGGATTTTTCCTAATACTTTTTTCTATGGACTGTCCTTTTCCTTGTTGTTTTGGCAAAAATTTCCATGGCCTTTTCCACAAATGTATTTTTCCACTCTATTTATAAATAATTTGTCTTTTCCATTTGATTTCTGGGAAATATTTTGAAATTTCTTGCAATTCCCTGAGGTGGCAATCGTGCAGCATCTCTTCCCCTGCAGAAAAAGCTTGTCCCAAACCTTTCCCTTGTCCTTGTCCCATGCGAAAAATTCTTGATTTCGCTGACCAGAGAATTTCCTCATGGTAAGTTGGTGGGGATTAATTTATTTGGTGTTTCATAAGGTGCTTCTCAATTCCCCTTATAAAAAGTTGGATGTTTCTGGGGGACTGGAAAGTGCCCATCTTATGGGAGGATGGGTTGCCATGTTGGAACCCTATTCCTGGAACAGGTGTTTCTACCCCCTTTAAATTGAATTTTAAGAAGAAGGAAAAAGATTACTCAACAAATGTTACTTAATTTTATTATTATTGGGAAAGGTATGGAATCCTAGAGTGATACTGGGTCTTGTCAAGGAAACAGCTATTACCATCTGGATAAGAAAAAATTTTATACTTTAAAAAAAGGAAAAATAAAGTTAAAACACTTAGGGAAAATAAAAATTAGACAAAATGGGAGGATGGGGTTCTTGGTCATCAAAATGAATCTTCATGTTCCGCCCGCATCACCTCCAGAGGGTCATTATGTAAGGTTAATGCCATATTTTGGCAGGGGAAGATTAATTTCATCCTTATCCTGGCAAGTTATTTTCATTCCATAGAACTAATGGATATGCTTCCATTCAAGGTGAGGTGCAATAGTTAGGATTTTTTCCAAAACATAAGTGCTTTGCTCTCCTCCCTTACAAATCTAACTGCTGGTTTTTGCATATTGAAAGGGGAAGTTGCATATGCTCCCCTGCATTTCACAGCCTCCGAAACAAGAACTTCTTATCCTAGGCCCAAGGAAATGCCTTATTTGTAAATGACTTCTGTCCCATTGCCCGGGATGGAAATTTCTGTGGGGATTACCCTTCTGTTTGACCCAAAATGTTACAAGTTTATATAATGATGTTCCTGGGGACAAACTTCCCCTACCACTTGAAGTTAGGTAGCTGTGAAACCCTAAATTTTTCAACACTGGGACCAGCATGGAACATGTGTTACCCCCACCCGCATCCCGATCCCCCCCAAACCCGTTGAGCTTTGGCGCCCACAGAACCCTAGCAGACGTGGCTGCAACTTGCCTTCCCCTAAAGCACATCATTTTGCAAGTATAAATCTAGGAACCGAGGCTTCCTTGGACCCAGCGATGGGGATGAATCTGGCAGCAAAATTTCTTACCTTCGAAAAATGAAACATTAAATTGAGCAGCTGCATCTAAAAAACTGGTAAGAATTATGGCTAATTTTATGGTGGGCCCATTTCAACTTGATTTTCTCCCCAAACTCACCTTGTAATTTGAGATGAACCTTGCAAGGCAAGATGATTTCGGCCTGACTACATTGACCTAATGTTAGTATTTTGGTCATTGATGGAATGGGGCCAGGTAACCAACATTACAATGCTGGAGTCCTCCAAGTAAGGTTTTCGAGTTCTGTGTCTCTGTGGGCACCCAGTCCTTAAAAACCCCCAGTTATGGTGGGTGAAGTTGAGGGAGGGAGGGCCAGGTTCTGAGCTCCCTACAGAACTCATATGTAAAAAAGGAAATTCAAGTCTTTGGGAGGTTAAGGATTTTATAATGCCTTCTCTCCTCCAACTCCTACAGACGATGAAAATTCCTAACAATGGCCAATCATGGGGTTTTAATCTAAACTTTAAGGTTGTCATCTTAAATCCCCCTTAACCCCCCTGAAGAACTCCATCCTAACTTAATAAAGGGATCTCCAGTAAATTTAAAAATATTTATAAGCTTGCCCCGGTGGGGTTTCATCTTCCCGAATCCATGATTATAAATTTCCCGTTTTTTCTCACCCTGATGGGAAAATCCTAGGGCTGGGCCCAACATTACTCGAGTAAAAAGTTCATAACCCTTTAAGAAAAAAATAACAAGGGGCAAAAACTTTCACTCCTTATCCATAAAGTGTTTCCGGGCCCGATCATTAACTGTTTTTTTTTTTTTTTTTTTTTTTTTTTTTTTTTTTTTTTTTTTTTTTTTTTTTTTTTTTTTTTTTTTTTTTTTTTTTTTTTTTTTTTTTTTTTTTTTTTTTTTTTTTTTTTTTTTTTTTTTTTTTTTTTTTTTTTTTTTTTTTTTTTTTTTTTTTTTTAAAAAAAAAAAAAAAAAAAAAAAAAAAAAAAAAAAAAAAAAAAAAAAAAAAAAAAAAAAAAAAAAAAAAAAAAAAAAAAAAAAAAAAAAAAAAAAAAAAAAAAAAAAAAAAAAAAAAAAAAAAAAAAAAAAAAAAAAAAAAAAAAAAAAAAAAAAAAAAAAAAAAAAAAAAAAAAAAAAAAAAAAAAAAAAATTGAACCCCTTTCCCATTTAAAATTCCAAATACAATTTTTTACTCCCCAAAAAACCTTAAACAAAAATTCTGAAAACCTCCCCTCACCAAAATTTCTGGTTTTAACGCCTTTTGGTAGTTCTCACAGTGCAGAATTACAAGACGCCATGACAGATTCCTAGTGTGAAGTGTAGATAGATTCCAGAGCCGCATAGTTGGTGTTAGGAAGGACAGTCAGTTGAGCAATGATGGCATTACTAAGTTCTGCAAAGGCACTGATTTATTCTTTGATAAGGGAGTACCAGGCGTAAAACCAGAAAGTTTTGGTGAGGGAGGTTTTCAGATTTTTGTTTTAGGTTTTGGGGAGTAAATTGTTGAATTAATGAAAGGGGTCAATTACAGTATTGAGTTGATTGAGGCTTTGGAAAATCCACCATTTATGGTAAATATAAAGGAAAGGATTTGAAAGTCTATATATGATCCCTTTTGTTATTTTTTATTTATTCATTTTGTTTTACTATACTTTGTTTTACTAACTAGAAGTAATTATGGCAACCATCAGTGATGTTGCCATACAACTGTGCAAGAAAAACTTAGAAATATATATAAATATAAATTTTCATTGGGAAATTACAGCTAAATTGAATGGAAGATCTAAACCTTGTCCTTAAAGACTTATATAATGATTTAATATTAATTAAACTGAAGAATTCCTTATATTAAATTTTGGCATTTTGATGTTCATAAAAAACAGGAAGTTTATAATGAAATCTTTAAGGGGTAGAGGCAGAGCTATAACAAAGCTTTAGAAATAACAACCTTTCTTGCATTTGTGAAACAGATATAGGCTTAAAGAAAATCATTTTTATCATCAGGTATAGCACTGTAATGTGATGCACCTAATTCTGCTACAAAGTGAACAAGAGAAAAGGCAATGAATGGGTTGATTATCATCATCATTGGGACCTAACACCAACAGGGGCACATTGAAATATCCACTCTTTATTTCCACATATTAGGGTCTCTTGTAGGGAGCTGCTAGGCAAGCCCTAGGCCCATCCCTAGCTCCTCATGATGGGTCTGATTGATCTGCCCAAGCCATAACTTCCGAGGTTGTTCTACAAGCCGCCTCCACTCAGGGCTGTCTTGCACAGAGACAACCTGTTGGATAGGATAATCCTGAGGGAAGTGAACCAGCTACCCATATGGTCCCAGACTGTACCAGTTTCATGGTGTAACTGTTGGTTGGACACATGGTCCTACCAACTGTACCCTATGATCTGGCACTATGACCTGTTATAAAAGCCATCAAGACTAGACTCCCAACTGTAGAGTAAAACTAGTAGTATCAGGGCCTTGAAGATGCATAACTTGGTCCTCCTGCCCAGGTACTGGCATCTCAAAATACACAAGTGTTGAAAAGTGTTGGTGCAAGAACATTCCTAAAAGTTAACAAGGAAGAAGATAGACAGGTCCTCACAACACTTCAAAGCATTTTCAGTACCAGTATATAGGCTTACTATTAATCCAGTATTTTTTTTTAGAATTCCCCTTAGTCTCAGGATCTCCAAGAGTGATTTATGATGGTGTGAGTTGAGCACCGTTTTGAGGTTGATGTAATCTGTAAGCAACCCATGACTGAACTCGCCACAGAAATCTACATGACTCAAAGTGCCAGGATACAGTCTGTTATGGACTTACCAGGAGTGAATCCAGATTGTTCTGGTCCCTGGTGCCTTAGTAGGTGATCTGATACATTGCAGAAGGATATGAGTGGAAACCTTGTCTTAGTATACTTCGCAGTGTAATGCCTCGTAGATTGCTCCAGTCCTATCGATCTCCTTTCCCCATCCAGGGATGGATGACCAAACCCCTCAACAGGACAGGGGGAATGGTATTAGACTGCCAGATGGCAGTCAGGACAGCATGCAAACTCCATGCCATGGGTGTACTACCAGCTGTTAGTAAATATCTGCTGCTTTACCATCCCTCAGCTTGGAGATCCCCTCTCTAACTTCAGTTAGGATAGGTAGTTCCTTTCTGATGAGTGGTTCCAGCATAGGGATTGTACCATTGATGGATCAACCTGGTACAACTGTTTAGATTACTCAACCCAGTGATGGTCTGGCCATCTGTTAGGCAGATTGCAGTCGTCTGTGAGGAAGGCTTGGTAGGAGGATGAAGGCCATTTACTAAAAATGGCCTTCAACCTCCCCAGCAAGATTCTTGATGAATTGTTCCTGTCCCTTCTTGACAGTGACTGAGCCTTGCGAAATGACTAGGGATAGCCTCAGCATACTCTGGGCACACTTCCCCTCCCTCAACCTGTCCACCCTATCCATCATTGGACTGGAGGGGGTGTTTTTGAAGTGGACTTGGAGAATAGCCCATCTATGTTCAGTACCACAGAACTCCCGTAAACCCTGTACCTCTGGAGGATCCTCCAGCAATTGCTATATGGATGTGGTTTATCTCCTTGGCCCCATTTCCATCAATGTACCAACATTACTAACATTATGGGTCAGAGTGCTAGTACCAGGAGCCAGAAATATCAATCTCTGTGACCTTGCAAAGAGTCTCATCGATCAGAGTAACCTCTACTAATGAGGCCTGAGGTTTGCGGGAGATAACATGCCAGAGATTGTGACCATTATTGTGGCCCGACCAGTAATAATTGTAGCCATCCACACTTGTGCTGCTACCAGGTCTTCTCACTTCCAAGAGTGCAGCTGCCTCAACTTTCAACTGTTTCATTTTCCTCTACAGCAGAGGTAACTGATAATTCTTTTGCATAGACCAGATGTTCCATTCCCCCATCCAGCTGGGCCTGCCTAAGAGAAGACCTCGGGTAATCACTCAGGATTTATTCACCTCTGCCAACCCAATGATGTTGCCCCATTTAGAGGGGGAAGGCAAGTTGCAGGACCCACAGTCTGCCTATGGGGTTCCTGTGGGCTTGGCTCCACAAGTCTCACACTAGGTTGGGGGGGGCATCAGGATGCAAGCTGGGTGTGTAACACCTGTTCCCAGGCTGAGTCCCAGTGGTTGCCAACCCAATAGGGCTCACAGCCTACCTCACTTGCCAAGTGGTAGGGAAGTTTGCCCTCCCCCCAGGAACATCATCTATATAAAGGACTTAGTAACATTCTCTTAGGTGGGCAAACAGCAAGGCATATATCGCACAGCAATCCATTAACCCCAGGAGGCAATGGACAGGAAGG
>NW_023661554.1:0-2500 GCF_015228065.2 Penaeus monodon
GAAAGGCGGGGCGCTGATCAGAAGCACTGCCGCTTACCTTGTGGCTCGGAACAATGGGGGCAAAACCTCTAGAAACAAACTGTGAGAGATTAGAGATGATGTTGCAGTTGGGTGACTAGCATCCATACAACTGAAAAGTGGAAGTTGCATTAACAAGACAAAGAATCGAGCACACAAGACTGACTCGGGACCAATGATGGCTAAAGTCAAGTACTTTGTGACAGATGCCAAGAGCTTTTTAACGGTCGCACATTAGTGGAAAGATGTGCAACACTTCAGACCAAAGACATATGTACTTGTCTCCCCCCATATACACTGAGAAATTATTGGGGGGATTGTGATATAGAGGTCCTTCTTATTAGTTTCCTTGGGAGACTAATATTTTCAATAAATCTAATCATGCATAATTTTTTATGCAATAATTTTATACACTTAGAGCAATATTTATGTTTTTGATTTTTAATAATTTATTGATATATTTTTAAAGTTCTAAATATTTTAATTTTTTCTTTTTTAACAAGCCCAGAGACCCCCACTGGTGACAGTGTCAGCTGACCTTGTGGAGGTGTGGGGGATCAAGACAGGGTTCCAGTATGTACTCTCCATTGTGGACCACCACACATGGTTCATACAGCTGGTCCCACTGAGTGACAAGGGGGCCCAAACAATTTGCTTCAGGCCTTATCGACCACTATGTACTCTGATCCACCTGACCATCTCCACGCGGCAATAGCCTGGAGTTCTCCGATGAGTGGTGCTCACTTTTGGGGGCCCCTTGCGAGTGAAACCCACTCTTTCACGATGGCCTGTCACCCCCAGTCCAATGGGGGGGAGCTAAACCCAAATCTACGGTGAAGGACGTGCTGGCACACTGGCTTGGCAGGCTCCTTCGCAGTGGCTGTGCCCTCCCCCTGAACCTCGGCCATCCACCATACTGTGGGGGACCAGCCGTTGTGTTTTACTGAATTGTATGTTTCCCCGACCTGATATTGTTCATGTCTTGCAGACCCCGCCGGCTAGCTGTTGAAGTGAGCCGGAAGATGGGGAGACAAACAAAGGGCCCAGTATGACCGAGCTGCACGTACCTCAGACCCATACAGAAGGGCACTCTGGTCCTACGTAAGGTCCTAGGGAATCGTGGACCCTTGGGGGGTTTATGGCGGTTTGGGGAACCGTTAGTGCCGTCAGGGTCCATTTCCAACCAGAAAGCGCTCCTACACTCCCCGCTGCTGAAGTGGCTACCTCGAGGTGTTGACCAGGTGCTGACTCGAAAACTTTATGGTAGTGGGGTCCTTGAAATTGGATTTTGAACCATGGGTCCTGGACCATCAGCTCAAATAGTGTGTAAAAAAAGGGGGGGGGGAGTTCTTGAGTGTTGTGTTTATATCTTCCACATTGTGATATTTTACTAGTCTTGTAATTTTGATGTTTTTGAATTTCACACTTTCGGGTTTTGTAATGTTTTTTATATTATTTGTATATGATGCTATCGGGTAATGGCTTTCCCTGGAGGTGTGGCATTTTCCATTCTGGGAATGGGCTGTAGTATGACGTAGACCTCGTAACTGAATGCACCCGGATTTGCGGATTCACTTATGTGAATGGTGATGACCATGTTACTACTTGGGTGGTTTTCTTCATTTGAATGTGCTTGCTGACACCCTGTCGACACGTTCTTTGTTGTCTTTTACTAACACCCCATCTCCAGGAGAACGTAAAATGAATTTTCAGGTCCCGAGAGGCCTTAGCCCACCACCCAACCCCTTCACAACTTGGAAAGGTGGCAACCTCAGTTGTGAAGGAGTGTGAGTGTGGGCTAGGCAGACTCTTGTGTTCATGTTATCGGTGCTTTTTGTATGTTCTGTGTCACTGTCTGTACGTTTTCCGTAAATGAACTCAAACTGTGATATGTGACCTAGGAGACAGCCATGAATGCCGTGGAAAAGAGGTATTGGTCTCGACAGTTGTAGAAAGGGTGAGTGACAGAGTAGCTGCACACCAACCACAGTATCTATCCACAAAGCCTTAAAACTTTCTGAAGAGTTGGCTTCCTGAGCTCGCAAGGTCTTACCCTTTCTGAGATGTAGAACGAAATCTCTGCCACTGTGGTCTCAAAGTGCACAGTAATGGCCCTAGAGCATTCACTCTTTATATGGATATATTTTTTCACTTGATATTCTCTCTCTCTTCTCTCCCCTCCTAAAAAAAGAAAAAAAAAAAAAAAAAAAAAAACAGTATACCTTTTTCAAATGGTTTTTATTAAAACAATTTTTTACTGTCACAAAAATCTGACCTAATATAAGCGTGATATTTGAAATAAATTGGAAAACTTTTGATGTGTTTTGAAAAAATTGCAATTTTTAATAGTAATTCAACTGTACGTCGTTTCCTGCTGTTTATAATTGGGTTTCAACACTACAGCTCTATATAGAACCATATTATTTGTTTTTTGGGACATAACCCCTTCATGGAATCTTTGATTTTCATTGACTTCCAGATA
>NW_023661554.1:7500-10000 GCF_015228065.2 Penaeus monodon
CCATTAGTCTACTGTGAGGTGGAGAGCTTTTGGTACCCCTGATTTTTGTTGGCTGGGCTTTTCTCTTTTCAGGCTTTGTCTGAAATGCAAATGCAAGCTTTGCTGGCTTTATCTGGCAAGGCCCGTCTACATAGATTCAGCCTGTTTTGGCTCGCCAAAGTTGGAGTAGGGAAGGGAGTCTTGCCCTGAGGTGGGATAGGAGCGGGTTTTAGGCTCTGTCCAAATTCCTCCCTTTCAGGACTGCAGCAGCCTGGGTCATTGCCGTCATGGCGACAATAACTGCTTTCTCCGCCTCCTCACTCGACCTCCACAAAGATGTTGCTACTGCAGTGACTACAGCAGTCAACAGGAGAGTCACATCTTCCTCGCCAAAGAGGAGATTATCGTCTCTTGGAGAGGCTATTGCAGTGTTTCTTTGAACCTTTATTTCCTCTGGTTGTTTTTTCCGAACATTTGCAATGGCCGGAAACTCCTTTTTGTTGGAGGTGTCCGGTGTCGGCTGGGGAGGTGCTTGCTTCCTCTTAGGAAGTCGGGGAGCCTTTTCCCTTTTGTTCTGTTCCCAGACATGGGTGCCTGGGGAGCAAGAACAAAGTCTGATCACAGTTTTAGTAACGTATTGGTCGCCTGGGGGGCACCTCTTCCTGACAGAGCAAACCAGGCTCCATGCATGATACCTTCTGGCACAGTTGGGACACTTGAGCTGTTGTGCCACCTTTGTCCTTCCTTGTGTGCCTTAAGGCACACCTCAGTGTTGTATGCCTTGCTACAGACACCACATTTGGGCTTTGACTTGCAGCTTACCTATTGGTGACCATATTTTTGGTACTTGAAGGACCAAAGTGGTTTTAGGCATATAGGTTCTGAGGTTGTAGGAGCCCCAGTACCCAAATCAAGGATATGATTGGGGGTCCTTTCAGGGTCACCAGGCATTGCCTAATTGGGGTCTTCCCTTTCGACATTCGGGAAGCCCCCACGGCCTGTGGGCATATGTGATCAATTCACATCATACAAAACAGAGAAACTAAGTACCACCATCTTGACTCTCCTATCGTCGGGATTTAGTGGTGAGATACACATTCCCCATCTTTAAGCTCCTTCATTTCCTGTTTGATCTTTAGGGACAATGATCATGTCCTGGTCTCTGGCAACTCGGATTGACAACTGGATTTTTCTCTGCATCTCCATTGCATCACCAGGTAGGCATTGTCGAAGCATTCAGGTTTAGAGGGAACCTTAAACTGAGAAATGCCTAAGGGGTGCAGACCCTCCCTCAGAGTCTGCTTCAGTTCTAGGTTGTTTCGGACCGCCCTTTCGGCTTGGTTTCTGGGCTTTGGTCAAGGGAGCAGCTGCTGGTTTGGCTGGTCCACTTGCCACTAGAAACCTTAAATGTCTTCAGATGGCTGCCGTGGTCAGTGCCTTGGAATGTTCGTCAATTTTTGTTCTCGGTTTGAAAAAACGTCTTTCGAAATCAACATCATTCACGAGGGTAACAATTTAGATTCACCTAGAGACATTGCTAATGCACTCACCAGGCATTTTCTCTCATACAAGCAGCTCAGCAATTGCCGCCTTTCCCTGACTATCAAGGAAGCAGCTAAGCTGCAACCAATTCACTTTGCCACAGGAGATGACTTTGATTACAATAAAGATCTTACAATGGATGAACTTGTCCGAGCCCTAGAAGCTTGTGGAGGAACATCCCCAGGCCCCAATGAGATTCGATATGAGATGATAAAGCATCTTAACCATGATGACATGATTCAGTTGCTAGAAGTGTACAATGAAATTTGGAAAAGCCACACTTTTCCAAACACATGGCACTTCCCCATATCATTCCCAAAATTGAAAGGAGGGGAGATTCCTCAGAATCTTAAATATTCACTGTACGCTGATGCATTATGGCACTCCAGCAATAATGCAGAATTCTCAGCAAATCGCATCCAATAGGCCTGGATATGATTCATAACTGGGCCTCCAGTGGGGTTTAAGTTTTCCACAAAAAAGAGTATTGGGGTAATTTTTTCACATAGGAGGAAGCCGAACATCAGCTAACTCTATAGAACCACCCAATACCTTTTCAAAATTCTGCTAGATTTCTTGGTATACTTTTTGATAGTAGACTCAATTGGAAAGACCACATTGGTCAGTTAAATAATAAATGTCAAAGATCACTAAATTTATTAAAGTGCAATTCTGGTATAAATGGGGAGCTGATAGAAAGTCTTTACTAATATTATATAAAGCCCTGATTAGGTCTAAAGTAGATTATGGGTCAATCATGTATGCTCGGCATCGAAAACAAGTTTAAAAGGGTTTGGATGCTGTGCAGAATGCTTGTTTGCTTGTGTGTGTTGGAGCCCTTAAATGCACTCGGATCGAGCGTCTTGAGGTGGAGTCAGGAGTACCTCCCCTCCGACTCAGACGAGGCCATTTAGCACTGACCTATGCCGCAAAGTTGGCTCGAGACCCGAGCCACCCTAATGGCAATAGAAGCATTAGG
>NW_023661554.1:15000-17381 GCF_015228065.2 Penaeus monodon
AGATCTGCACTCCGTCGTTTGAAAGTAGGCACAATAAGCCGAAGTTATTTGTTCGATCGGCACCTTTGAGTCGGTGGGGTCCCGGGGTTACGTCCATTAATTAATGTAGGACTAGGGTTTAAGCTAGAATCATTATTCGCTTATTAATCACACCTTTCTCACCCTCTTGAAGTCGCTTGCATGTTTTGGGTAAAACCCAAGCGTTTGTGTGATTTGTGAAAATTTATATATCCTTAGGGAATTTTGCGAGCGCCCATCACAGATCGCAAAGAGAGCAGGTTATCTTATAGATTTCCCTGGCTCATATACGGCATTTGGGTATATGTTAATGATTTTTTAATAAAGGTCTGACATGCAATAGCTAGACATGTACCTCGGCAGTTAAGATTTCTGACCCCGAGAAGATTTGCTTGTTTAATAGCTTGCGAATATTTTTTTCATGTCACCATTCATTCATGCGTACATTCTGTCGCATATCATTAAATGTTTTAATTTAATGTGGTAGTTGAAATAATTTTAAATAGCTAGCATTGCTATTTTACTTCAGTTTTGTTATAGTGAACGTTAATATTCGTGTTTGGGGATTCTTCTCTGTGTGAGGTCACTCTTTGCCTTGCCCTCTCATTCACGCTAGCTGTCACTCACACACGCATACACACACACAATTCACCTCACTCACACACGCAGGACAAAAGACACTGAACCTTTTCATTAATAGGATTGGTTGCTGTCTTAGTGCCGGTGTAAAGATTTATGATGTTTCTCTTTAGCCCGCATTTTTGTCTGTCGTGACGAGTGGCTCGTACATGATGCACAAGTACATCTATTTCTTCTCTGTGTGACGACTGTGGTTCAAGTAAATCCTCGCAGATTGGCCGATGTCGTTTCCCTTATCTACTCTCATATCTATCAAGACGTTTTGGTAATTCAAGCCAGGTCAGCGGATCTCTACCGACGTCTCCCTCTTCTATTTTCTTCTTTATCTTTGTGAAAATTAAAACACAAATGAAAAAAAGAACGAAAATAATTTAAAACCAACATTAAAATGCCTACAATTTTTTATAAATCCACCGGCCAGTGATAGTTTTACACCCTCTCTTCTCTGTTGCCGTTTCTTTTCTCTTACCTGGCCCTTACTGTATGATCCTGGTCCCCGACCATAATTGTATCGACCAACGTAGCCGACACGGTACCGAAGGAAGATCCGCTACAGTTCCAGTCACCTTAGGATGCCGTGGGAAGATGTCATCGAAGATCACCATGGCCCCCCGGAACCAAGATTTCGTTCAGAAAGGTGCTTCACCGTCCAGTGTAGTGGGACGGGCGTTGCCTGCCGGACTCTCTATAGATCCAGTGAAACAGCACTTGCCGCAGGACAGTCGCCCCAGGAGTGCTGTGCATAGGTGACGCCTGCAGATCGTCAACCCAGGAGCTCGTAGCACAGGTATCAGCCGCCCCGAAGATGCCGCCCCTGCCCCGACGCCCATAGATCCCCGGATTAAGATTACGAGGATGTGGGTGGACGGGGAGAAGGACCTGGACGAGATCTGTGAGGACGTGTGGACAGGACGCCGCCGAGTTAAGCCTGGGCCAGACTCGAGGAGGTCTAGATGATCCGAAGTCAAGGGTGACCTTGCAGCTTCGAGACGTGTGGACATAGAGGACTGACGATTACCCGAGGACCAGGAGGATGAGACGACAGGGAGGGGCAGCCACGAAGTAGCATCAGGACACTCATGCGAGAACGAGACCAGCCAGTTAGGTCACCCTTGAGGCAAATCTAAGATGCCTCGAGGGTGGCGTGAGTAGGTCCGAGTAATGTAAAAGTGGAGCAATCCCGTGTAGCAGACAGGACCAGTGACCTCACCTCGCTCCCCCATGCTTCCTCCAGTCTGCTATCGCTTCCCAGCTGGAACGTCACTACTTATACTGAGATACCTAGGCCAAGGTTCGTGTAAGCACCCACGCGTAAGGTCAGCTCCGCCCTCTCACTCCGAGCAGCTGCTACGACGGCATACAGCCTTTTCCCATAACTAATGTCTGTGTGTTTTATACTGCGTGTGTCAACTCTTAGAAATAAAGAGTGAGTGCCGTTAATAGGTATAATACCCCTCTGCTCACCATTGTGTGAAAATGATAGCCTTTATACACACACCATACATATGTTAAATAAATGTATAAAATTATCTGATATATATATATATATATATATATATATATATTATATAATATAGTTATATTATATATATATATATGTACATTATAAAGTATTATTAAATGTGAAAATATATTTCCATATATATATGGTCTAATATATTACCATGTATAATCTATCTATCTACTTCTCTATCTATCTATCATCATATCTATACATAAAACAA